>NC_064849.1:119325660-119625660 GCF_024139225.1 Suncus etruscus
CTTAGCCACATTTCTGTCCTTACATGTTTATCTTTTATTTATTTATTTATTTATTTATTTATTTATTTATTTATTTATTTATTTATTTATTTATTTATTTTGGTTTTTGGGTCACACCCAGCAGCGCTCAGGAGTTACTCCTGGCTCTATGCTCAGAAATCATTCCTGGCAGGCTCAGGGGACCATATAGGATGCCGGGATTTGAACCACCGTCCTTCTGTGTCTAAGGCAAACGCCTTAGTGCTGTGCTATCTCTCCGGCCCCAGATGTTTATCTTTTTAAAGTACTTATTTAGGGGCTGGGGCGATGATTCCAAGGGCTAGAAAGGCCCCTGATTCAATCCCTTCATCACTGGGCCTAAGCACTGAACTCTGTGGCCCAGATGACTGAGTATTGTTATGAATATGTTTATAATATACAACTGTATGCATGTACTTGAAAAAAAGTTCGTTTTCTTTAGGTCATCTGTTTATTTTTATATAGCATGTAAGAGTAAAGTCATATGGTTTTATTCTCTGATTTATTTCACTTAGCACAATACCTGTTAGGTTCATCTATGCCAGGGGTCTTCAAACTACTGCCTGCGGGCCACATATTGTATTTATTCCCATTTTGTTTCTTTACTTCTAAATAAGATATATGCAGTGTGCATAGAAATTTGTTCATAATTTTTGTTTTTACTATAATCTGGCCCTCCAACAGTCTGAAGGACAGTGAACTGGCCCCCTGTTTAAAAAGTTTGAGGACCCCTGATCTATGCTGTTGTCAGTGACTTCAAGAGTCCGTCTTTCTTTATTGCAGTTTGATATTTCCAGTGTATAAATATGACATTTTTAGACATTAGGTTAACGCTTAATTTGGCAACCTAACCTTAATACTTAGGTTGTTTCTAATTTTTGCCTTTGTAAATAATTCTGCAACAAACATGGGAGTGCATAGTTGGTTATTTTTTATTTTTTATTGAGACTAATGTAAGTTGCGAGTCTTTCACAGTTGTATTTCAGGCACATAGTGACAGTGAATTAGGGCCATTCCCACCACCAGTGTTGACCTTCCTCTATATTGTTCCCAGCATGCATCCCATACTTCCATCCTTAGCCCCATGAACTGCTAGTGTAACTGGTTCATTTTTTTCAGTACTATTATATATGATTTTATTTTAATTTCTTTTCATGTGCTTACTTTTATTTTTTCATAATAATATATTTAAACACCATGATTACAAAAATGTTTGTAAATGAGTTTCAGTTATAGAAAAGAACACTTCCCTTCACCAGTGCAACCTTCCTACCACCAATGGCCCCCATCTTCCTCCTCCTCTACCCCCTGCCTGTACTATTTCTTTCACTCATTATTATTGTCATGATAGTTGTTAGTGTGGTTATTTCTCTAACTGCTTTCACCATTCTTTGTGGTAAGCTTCATATCATGGGTCAGTCCTTTCAGCTCTTGTCTCTATTGTTTCTGGGTTTTATTACAATAATGTGTTTTATTTTTCTTAAATCCCACAGTCAGATGAGTGAGACTATTCTGTCTCTATCTCTCTCCCTCTGACTTATTTCACTCAGCATAATAGTTTCCATATCCATCCATGTATAGGAAAATTTCATGACTTCATTTTTCCTGATGGTTGCATAGTATTCCATTGTGTATATGTATCACAGTTTCTTTAGTCACTCATCTGTTGAAGGGCATCTGGGTTGTTTCCAGATTCTGGCTATTGTAAATAGTCCTGCAATGAATATAGTGTGAAGAAGGCATTTTTATATTGAGTTTTTGTATTCTTAGTTTTATCCCTAGGATAACTGGATCAAATGGTAGCACATTTTTCAGTTTTTGAGGAATCTCCATATTGTTTTCCAGAAAGAAAGTCCAAGACTAGACAGCATTCCCACCAACAGTGAAAGAGAGTTCCTTTCTCCCTACCTCCCGACCAGCACTGACTGTTCTTGTTTTTTGTGATGTGTGCCAGACTCTGTGGCATGAGATGCTACCTCATTTTTGTTTTGATTTGGATCTTCCTGTTGATTAGTGATGTGGAGCACTTTTTCATGTGTGTGTGAGTGCATAAATTTCTTCCAATTAGTGTTTTTGTATTTTTAGGTAAGTACTGAGAAGTAGGGTACTTGTATTATATGTAATTTATATAATTTGTGTGTGTGTTTTTTGGTTTTTGGGCCACACCGGTGATGCTCAGGGGTTACTTCTGGCTGTGTGCTCAGAAATCACTCCTGATCTATTATGCTGAGTGAAATAAGCCAGAGGGAGAGAGATACTAGATGCAGAATAGTCTCACTCATATGGGTTTTAAGAAAAATAAAGGACATTTTTGCAATAATTCTTAAGACAAAAGAGAGGAGGGCTGTTAAGTCCAGCTCATGACATGAAGCTCACCACAAAGAGTGATGAGTGCTGTTAGATAAATAACTTCACTGAGAAAAATCATAACAATGTGAATGAAAGAGGAAAGTAGAAAACCTGTCTAGAGTACAGGCAGCGGTGTGGGGGTGGGGTGAAGGGAGACTTGGGACAGGTGATGGGGATGTTGCACTGGTGAAGGAGGATGTTCTTTACATGACTGTAACCCAACTACAATCATATTTGTAATCAAGGTGTTAAATAAAGATATCAAAAAAAAAAGAAGAGTTAAAGAAATATAGTAAAAAAGTATCACTCCTGGCTTGGAGGACCGTATGGGATGCCAGAGGACTGGACTGAATTATGGTTCATCCAAGATTAGCACGTGCAAGGCAAGTGCCCTACTACTTGTGCCACAGCTCCGACCCCCATGATTTATATTTTGAGTTATTTGGGTGATCCCTTACTGCTGTTCATAATTGATGTACCACTAACAGTGTATAAGGATTCCTTTCTCTCCACATCTTCTCCAACAGTCATCCTTTTTTCTTCTTTGTATAGTATATGTTCTCATAGGTTGGAGGTAATATTTAATGGTTTTGCCTTTACTTAATAATGTCTTTATCAGCATCTTTTTATGTGTCCATTTCTATTAGTTTGTGTGTGTGTGTGTTTGTGTATGTGTGAGAAGTGTCTATTCACAGCATCTACCCATTAGGAATATTAATCCTTCATTGGACATATCATATACAAATAGCTTTTCCCAACTAATAAGCTATCTTTTAATTTTGGTGGAATTGTCTTTACTTGTGCAAAAAATGCACTTTAAACCCCTTTCTTTAATCACATACAAAAGAAAATAAATGAAGGGAGGAAGAGTGGAAAAGGAAGAAAGAGACAGAGGGACAGAAATGAAAGGTATGAAAAAAGGGGACAAAGAAAAGGTCCCTGCCTTAATTTGGTCTTGTGGGGAAAAACTTAAGTCATTTAATAAGGGTAAGAAGATATTCACATTTTTTTTGTTATTCTTACTTTAGTATAAAAAATTTACTGGACCCCAATATTTACTGTGAATCTGCAGGAAGGAAAAAAAGCACAAAACAATTTATTATTATTATTTACTTATCTATTTTTTGTTGATTTCATTGTTGTGGTTTGGCTATTGAAGTGGATCTCTCCATTTATATTTATTTATTTATTTATTTAATTTCTTCTTTTCTTTTCTTATGTGCTCTGCCACACTTTTTTTATCTCAATACCATGGCTTTTATATGGTGCTTACCCTTTTTTTGTTTTGTTTTGTTTTGTTTTGTTCGTTTGTTTGTTTTGGAATGCTCACTGGATATTTTATTTGACAGTTCTTTATGTACTGTTGTGTACTGTTGTGTTCTTTCACCTTCTTTTTCCCCTTGCTCTCTCAAACCAAGGATGAAAGCTTAACTCCGCCCATTTCCGGAGTATCTGATTCTTTTTTTCTTTTTTTCCCCCAGGTTATTACTTTTCTCTTCTTCAAACAAAACCGCATAACTTGAACTATCTAGTCCTGCCTCCCAATTGGGGGGGGATATAAGGGAGGTACCAAGACCATATAGGTGTAAGACCACTAAGTAGTAAGCTAGGCACAGAGGGGACCACTTATTCTAGCAGCCCCAGGGGTAAGAGATGAGGATATGGGAAGAACGGGAACGGAGGTGGAGGGAGGACAATTCGGTGATGGGAATTCCCCTGATTTTATGTTAATATGTACCTAAAATATTATTGTCAACGATATGTAAGCCACTATGATTAAAATAAAAATTATATTTAAAAATAATCTAAAATAATTTAGTTTGTGTTGATCGAATACTCCATACCCCACAATGCACCTCTGGGATATGAAATTAAGTCAGATCCTGTCCTCACATAGTCAACAAACACTAGGAATGAGTAGGCAAGCAGAACTAAATTTGAATAGTAGCTCAATTACTCAGTGATTCTTTATTTCATTCACAAATATTTATTGAGTATTGTGTGTCAGGTAGTATTTTAATTATTTAATATTTCAGTAAGCATGTTATTTCATGACATTCTAATTCTTCCCTCACCCAGTTTTGGTTTATAATTGACTTATAACTATATAAGCTAAGGTTTATTACTTGATTATTTAATGTTCTAAGATATATTGTAAAATGGTTACTGTAGTTTGATTACTTAGTACCTTTATATAATTATTTCTGTGTGTAGTGAAAATATTTTAAACATTTTTTGCTGTAGTTAAGTGTATAACAGTCACAAAACATATTTACTGTATGGTACTTTAGATTCCCATAAAGTGTTTATTTTATAACTGGAAAGGATCAACATCTCTTCTCCAACTGACAACCTCTGTTAAGCACCATTTCTATGAATTTTAAGATTGAGTAAAATCATATCAAATTTCATGTTCTCTAATTCATGTATGTTGCCCCAGTAGCAGAATTTCCTTCTTTCATGCCTGAGTAACATTTCTCACACAACCATGTCTTCTATATCCATTCATCTGTGATGCACACTAAGATTGTTTCCATGTTTTGGCTACTCTAAATAATGCTTCTATGAATATACCACGAGTATAGGAGTAAAAGTAGCTCTTGAAAATACTGATTTCAGTTCCTTTAGATGTGGAATTGCTGGGTAATGTGGTGGCTCTATTTTTTATTTTTTTGAGGAACTTTCATCATGTTTTCCATAGTGACTATACCAGTTTACTTTCCTATCAACACTGGGGAGGAGTTTCCTTTTCTTCACACCCTTGTCAGCAGTTGTTTTCTTGTCTTGTGAAAATAACCCTTCTAACAGATGTGAGGCATCAATGCCATACTACTTTTAGAAAAAGGAGACAGTCAACAAACAAATATAAATATGTTGTCAGATAATGAGTTGCACTATGAAGAAATAAACTGGGATATGTGACAAGCAAGATAGGGTTAGGAACATTTAGATATTGCTTTTGATTGAATGATTAAAAAGGATTCTTAGGCAAGAGTGGTTTTAGATTCTTATGGTGGAAAGGAGGTTGATAGCCAGACTGCTGAACAAAGAGCAGAGAGAGATGAAATGACACCCAGTAGTCTCATAAATAGGTTTTAATGTTGGTTTTGTGTTTGGGAGGCCACACCCAAACTTCTCAGGAGCTACTCCAGGCTCTAATTTCCAGAGTTGTTCCCTGGTGGTGTTCTGAGGATCATAAGGATCTCTCCTCATCAAGGCCAGGCTTTCCTCATACACAGTAGGTGCGCAGCCTGTTGAGCTATAACTTCCGCCCCTTGAGTTTTTAATTCTAAGTTTATTTGGATGTGATTGAAGCAGGCCTCCCTACTTAAAATATAATACTTTCCTTTTAGTTCAATTCTTTCAAGTCACTTTTTCTTTTAGAAAAAGAAAATTGATGTCCACCATGGAAGTAGCACTTGAGTTCACCAGTTTGCCTTTTTGTTTTATATAAAAACTGAAAATGCAAAATTGATATTGGCTAGTAATCTCAGTGGTGATAAGTAAGGCTTTGTGTTACTAGCAATTTATCATGGTGAGTGGCACTTTTATAGGTGAATACCATTGCACCTATAAAAAAAGAATACCTGGGTTTCTAATTATCACTTATCACCAGTCTTAGAATAATACATGCAAGTAGCCTTTTTAGAACAAGGACAATTGGACAACAAGTTAAAGATTTTCTGAGATAAAGGTGGCTTTTCCCTAGCATAAATTCAAAATAGTTCATTCAGTCAGGCCTCTAGGAGTCAGCCTAATTCCAGCTATTCCTAAAGGACTGTAAAATAGCCTTTATGTCAATAGGACTGATGCATTTATTCTTTTCATTAGGAATCTGTATTTGACATAGCATTGAACATTCCTGGAAATGTTTCTAGAGAATGCCTTAGAATATGTGTTTTATTAGTAGAAACTTTTATTTACTCAAATTTAATGATTATTTTGATCTAATATTTAGCTCATAACAACTATAAAAAATGCTAGTAGCACTAAAGTTTTATTTATTTCTTTGGGTTGGGGGTTGGACCACACCCAGCAGCCTCAGGGGTTACTTCTGGCTCAGTGATCAGAAATTGCTCCTGGCAGTCTGGGGGCTGGCTTGGGATACCAGGGATTGAACCTGGGTTTGTTCAGGGTCAGCCATGTGCAAGGCAAATGCCCTACTGCTGTGCTATCGCTCCAGCCCTGGTTTCTAGTTGTAAACACAGCAATACATAATGTGCTGAGAAATAGTACAGAGTTTAAGATACCATTTTGTCTTGTATGCAGCTGGCCCAGGTTTAATCCCCAGAGCCACATATGATCCTCCAACCACTGCCAGGCATGATCCTTGAGCACAGAACCAAAAATCAGCACTGAGCAGCTCTGGTTATGGCTCCAAAACAAAACACGCAAACAAAATTTTTCAGTATTTAGTTTTTAAAGAGTCGTGTTCTCATTGCCCAAATTCTGATAACCGGGTCTCAGGGCCATCTTTGAGAAATATAAATAAGCATTGTATACAGATAGCAAATATATTTATATACAGTCTTAGATAATAAAACCGGAGCAGGTAGGGCACTTGCTATGCACACTGTCCACCTGGGTTCAGTCCCCAGCATCCCATATGGTCTCCTGAGCACTACTAGGAGTAATTCCTGAGTGTGCAGAGAAAAAGGAGAAAGCCCTGAGCATCGCCAGGTATGACCCAAACAAACACAATCTGTATGGTGATTTTCAGTCTTAATAAAACTTTATTTGAAACTTGTTCCCATTAATGTTCTAAACAGCCTCTCAAGCTCTTAGAAAACTTGCTTAAATTCACTAAGCCTCAGTTACATTATCTGTTGATTAAATGAGGATGATTTTATCTATCTTGAAGTACTGTAAGTAGTAAATGAGTATGCAAAGGGTTTGGAGTTCAGTAAGGGATTCATAAGTGATATTATTATTATTTTCATCATTATCATCTACTTTTATCAGATATTTCAAAGATATCTTGGCAAATTCATTTAGCTAATACGTGACAGAATCAGGATGTGAACAGAAGTACTTTTCATTTCAAAGTAAAACAGATTATATTATACTTAAATAGCATGGAGTAGGGCATTGGAAGTTGGATTATCTGTGTATGTGGCATCTAATGCTTAAAAACTGTCTTCAGGGGCCGGAGAGATAGCATGGAGGTAGGGAGTTTGCCTTTCATGCAGGAGGTCATCGGTTCGAATCCCGGCGTTCCATATGGTCCCCCGTGCCTGCCAGGAGCAATTTCTGAGCCTGGAGCCAGGAATAACCCCTGAGCACTGCCGGGTGTGACCAAAAAACCAAAAAAAAAAAAAAAAAAAAAAAAAACTGTCTTCATTGTTTCAACCATTTTTCTAATTTTGTTATTTTCTTAAATGTATCTTCTATTTACACTTACTCATTTCTACTATTTGCGTCTTTGCAGATTATCATTACTAGATATAATGTCAATCTTTTACTAATCCATGGAATATCTAGGTACAAGGTTCATCTTTACTATTCCTATATTATCATTATCATCATGGTTTATAGTTATTCCCTATATTTTTTAAGTCTCAGGCAGTGCTTTCAGGTGATAAAATGATAAGATAAAAGCTTTGTACGCTAGATCCCTAAATTCAATCCCCACCACTGCCTGGTCCCTGGAACCCTTCCAGAAATGAGCTCAGTTCCAAGCCCTAAATTGAGTGTCTCTGAAGCTCTGTCAAGTATGACATCTGCCACTAAAATTATTCCGAAGTAAATATTTTGGGATTAATTTGTTTAGCGGAGTTATATAAATTATTTTATAAAATATATAATTTTAGGGAAAATTATTATTTGCTGTTAAGCACTGAGAATCTGCAAGAGAAAATATGGGTGTATGGTGGACAAGACATTCCAATAATAAATAATAAATAAAGTAACCATTCTTTTTCTCTTTCCATAAAATATCGCTAAATACTAATTATATTGGAAGGTACAGATCATCAGTGATTTAGCAGAATACTCTGGGCCCAGTATATAAGGTTTGTTTATGATTACTTAAGGTCTAAGACCTCATCTCAGTCTTTCTCAGACAGAATCTTGGGGTGGGAGGGAGATAAAGGTGTTTTCATTCTTTACCCCACTTTCATCCCTCAAATGACTGGATTAGTTGGAACTCTGTTTCCAACTACTATTCTTTCTTTCTTTTTTTACTTTCATAATTATTTTTGCTTATTTATAATTAAACTACTATTTTTCTATCTTCCTCAAGCAATGAGATTGTTTCCAAGCTTCAGTGTTATTGCTATAAAACATATTCAATATTTTTCCTCAGTTTTCTGATTCTAGATATTTACAGATAGCAGTTTACTGGGAAAAAAAATTTAACTAGACATTTCATAGGACTTCATTCAATCTTAGCTTTGTTAAATGAAAATTATTCTCTTTATCAAAACAAACAGAGCACTGTTGTCCTGTAGTATTCCAGGAATTAGTAAATGATGTCTTTCTTCATCTAGATATTCAAATCAGAAACCTGAATCTACTGAACCAATTTCTGAGTTTTCTCTGGCGGTTCTAAACAATAGATGTCAGGATCACTTTTGCACATGCATACAGGACCGGAAGTTAAACTCCTGTCCTCACACTTGCTGGAAAAGCCTTGTAAGAATCTGAGCCATCTTCTGGAGTCTACATTCTCTTTTATTTGGAGCATCAGAGCTCTTTTTATTACTGACGGTAATGTAAAAAATGTTATAACCACTTTGGGATACATTTTGGTAGTTTCTTTTAAAAGTGTATTTAATAATCATATTTTTTGGTATTTACCAAAATGAGTGAAAACTTATGTCCAAAATGCATCTGTATTTGAATGTGTGACGCTGCACTCTGCCTCTTGCTCTCTACCCTTCAGACCATGAGAAAATCTTAAATATTTTCCCTGTGTATCCTGCGAGGTCTTAATACATATATCCCTGGTTGCTAACTTCCTCCTCCTCCTCCTTTCCTTTCTACTTCTAATCTTTTCATCTATTGCATCTAACATGCATTACTTTCACTGCTTTGTGAAAGATACTTTTCTTACTCTCTAGACCAGGTTAAAAACATATACAATGTCTTTTTTTTATATAATTCTCTCAATTATAATTCTCTCTTCATGGTTATTTCATTTGTCATTTGTGGTGGTTGCTTTTCATGGTGTTTTTATTGGGGTTAGGCTGCTGTTTAACCTCATACATTCATCCGTTCATAGTAATGACTTTTTTTTTAGCCATTGCCACATAGCAACTATGTTTTTTTTCTTTTCTCTAACAGTCAGGTATTGCCTTATGTTTCAGTTTTGAAGAATGTGATATAATTGAGTATAGTCTAAATATCATTAAAGGAAAAGCACAATCTTCTTCATGCCTTCTCTCTTTTCTTCCCTCTGACTAGAATGTGAATGTATAACTGAGTAGCCAGAGTGGGTCATAAGATGGCCTATGGACAATAAGGCAATAGAGAAAGGAACCTAAATTTTTTATAACTAGTTGGTTGCCATAGCAGCCCAAGATTCTTGGCCTCCATATTTCCTTTATGTTAAAGGAAAATAAACTTCCATCTCATTTAAATTAATTTCATTCATTTTGTATATCTTTGTAATCTCTGATATGGCTGCTTTCTGTGTTTGGCTACTTCTGTATTTTTGAATTCATGAATTAGTGATACCAATAAATGCTGGCAGCATCAAATTCCTCCTGGCAATGGTTTTAATTGTATAGAAAGTTTGGAGGTAGGCAGCAGTAATGTATTTTGGTGAAGGTGCCATCTCATTGTTTAGTGCCAAGGAGATAACTGGTGCCAATTAAAACAGCTCATGCTGCAGTGATAGCTGCAGTTAGGTCTTCACTGGGCTAATTTTTGTGGTATCATTTCCCATGGTTCCCTCATCATTGTATTATTTATAAATTTTCCTTCAGTCTCCTAACAATTCTGTGAAGAGGCATTTATTTTCTTGTGGGTGTAAACTAAGCAAACTTTTCTATTTATATATTTATAATGCTTCACTGAAATAATCTCAATTTGTCCATCCCTAGGAGATTGTAAATGCTGTAAGGGCTGTTTTCACACAGGATATTCCCACAGTATCTAGGATCTCAATATATTCAAACTCAATGCCTGGCACATTAAATAGGTATTCCATTATAAAAAATGAGGAATCTATGCCACTGATCTCAGTCTTCTCAAATAGCTCACAGATTTATCTTTGTTAGTCTACTGATATTCTTGATGAGATTAATTCTGGTAATCCTACTTTCCAAAAGCAATGAGTCATTTTCATTCTAACTTAATTAAAGCATTGATCATACTGTTTTTTCCTGATTCTCATTTTACTATTTATCCTGATTATTATCTTTCAGGTTTCTGAAACTATTTCTCTTTTTATCTGTGAGTTGTTAAACTGCAGTCACCTTATAATTCTTCAGTTCACCACTGTTATCACAAGAGTTGCTATACAATTGAAGACTTTAACACTTCCCTTTCACCTAGACTTCTCTCTTGATTTTCAGATCACTGCAGTCTAACAACTCAGTGTCACTGTCTGGATATCCCCTAAAGCCTCCCAAAGACAATATGCCTTACGTGTCCAAAATTAAACAAATTTTGTTATTGTTCTCATATAGACATACTGTAGATATGACTCATCTAAATCATTTGCTTAACCAATTCTCAGCTGATTAGCTGAATTAAACTAATATGCATGCTTACCATTAAAATTGGCTCTCAGAATTTTTCTTTAATACTTTGTATTTCTGTTGTACACATTAGACTATTTATAAATTTCAAAATTCTATTTAATCCAGGAATTTACTATTGAATGTAGACATGAATAATAATACATTTGTATTATGAGTTGAATAGACTTAAATTGTAGAATACATTTGCATCTTTTTGTTTATACTGTTAAATTATTTAAATTATGTTTTAAACAATTCTAATTTGCTATTTTTATTTAATTGGATTTTAAATTATTTCAAAGGAGAATGAGCATGTTAGCTTTCAGAAAAATATAAAACATACCAAAAAATTGGGGATAATTAAAATTAGTCAAGCTAAGTCACATTAATTTTTACATTAAAATTTTACTTATAACCTTATTTACTTTTACAATAAATTTTCTATTAAGCATCTTGAAAGTTTTTTTGTTTGTTTGTTTTGGGCCACACCTGGCGGTGCTCAGGGGTTACTCCTGGCTGTCTGCTCAGAAATAGCTCCTGGCAGGCGCTGGGGACCATATGGGACACTGGGATTTGAAACAACCACCTTTGGTCCTGGATCGGCTGCTTGCAAGCAAACGCCGCTGTGCTATCTCTCCTGGCCCGGCATCTTGAAAGTTTTAACTGTCATTTTTCTTAACTCAATTTGTGACTTGCCTGAACTTTCTTAGTGGCAACCATACAGGTAGTATGACAAGGTTATTTCAGCTGTAAACTTCTTCAATAGTTTGGCTTCTTTGTAAGAAAATATTTTTGTATTTAAAATTTTATTAAGTACACGAAAACAAAAACTCTTGTTAATATTGTAAAAACTCAGACTAGTTGAGAACTACTGAAAATTTCAGGATAGATTTTGTTTGTTTGTTTTTTGGGTCATACCCAGAGACAGTGCTTAAAGGTTACTCCTGGCTCTGTGCTCAGAAATCTCTCCTGTCAGGCTCGGGGAACCATATGGGATGCCGGGAATTGAATGGTTGTCCGTCCTATGTTGGCTGCATGCAAGGCAAATGCCCTACTGCTGTGCTATCACTCTGGCCCCCCCTCAGGATAGATTTTTGTACTTAGTTACCCTAGGAAGCAAGCTGATATATTAAAAAAAAAATCATCATAATTTTGTTCACTGGGAAGTTTTAAAGCTTAAGAGGATTTTTTCAAATAATTAATTTATGGAAGAATGGTAATTTCTTTTGGATTTTAATTTTGTTTAATGTCTTTTGTTCAAAGATACATAAAAAGAAAATGTATGCTTTTTAATAGTTTTTCTTTTTCCTTATAATAAGGTGTTTTAAGCTTTTCTTTTGTTGCTATATTGATTGATGTTCTGTACTTTATGTATATGAATTATATTAAAGCTGATGGGTTTATTTCTAGCTAGTTCTTTTTCATTTTCTATGAGCTATCTGCTTGAATGTTAAAAGATTCTTTAAAAACAGTTAATTTTAAAATGCATTGTTGTGAATCAAGACACTGAGTTTGCTTATAGAGTGTATATTCTGTGGACTGTTGTTAATGCATTGTTGGGACCCAGCCAATAAGTCTTTTATTCCTTATCTCTTTAAACTTTATTTTTTCCTTTTGTAGAGTAAGAAATTAATAAGAGTAAGAAGCTAAGCATTCATAGGAATAGCTAGAAGAAACGTAGCTAAACATTTAAAAATATACTGAAAAATTTATGTGATGTTTGTATTGTTTATATGTATATCATATGCAAGCATCTCTGTAATAAGGTAGAACTGAAACTATTTTTTAGTTGAAAAACTACATTGAATGACAATCATTATATTTACGGATATTCTACTTTCATTATAATGTTACTAAATTAATACTCAAGTTTTTGTACTTCTATATTTAAAATTAGTCAATAAAATAACATCCTTTTGAAACTATTTCTGGGCCCAGTTTAATATTCAAATTTTTTTCTATATTACTGCACAGAAAATATGTATGTTAGAGTAGCAATCGATGTTGTAAATGTTCAAGATTCTCTTTAAAGGATGCTTTGAAATCTTAAAGAAGAGGGTAAACAACAATAACAATTAAGGATTATATTTATATTTTGATAAATACATGACTAAAGGTATTTTTCTACCTCGACAGTGTTTTTTAAAGTGATTCATAGAGGCATAAAGTAATTTAGTCTTGAGATTTGTTGAGACTTTTTCTAGAAAAGTAAAAAGACAAAGGCAACAGAAGTAAGGACTGGGATGCCCAATAAGTAGAAGCAAAAGACTGAAATTACATAACTAAATGCTGTGGGGAAAGAGGACTAATTTTAACAGTGTCCTATTGATTGCTGTAGTTGTATGCATATTGAAGTTCTAACTCTAGTAATGACATTTTTTGGTAGGTGGCATCCAAGTAGCAGCAAAGCTGGTAGCAAAGAACTATGTGGTGGGAAAGCTGTGGATTAACTGTCAGGAGGAAATTTGAAGCTTTGTTCTTTTTTGACTCATTTTGCATTCTGCCACACTAATATATTCTGTCTTGAAATGGTGTATTTCTTAAGATGGATATAAATGCTAGAGCAGTTTCCATGGTTTCCCCTGCTCTCATGGTAGGAGTCTCTGGGACAGTTTTCTCTCCAAAGTCAAAGGATTCCTGATTAAATGATACTTTGACTTTTTGTACCTGACTTATGGATCAAGATACTAATAAGGGAGTTTGATTAGTAGGGGCCAGTGCTTTTTTGGAAAGGTTGAGTAGTACTGCTTTTATCTGTAAACTAAATTATTTTATTCATTAAACTTTTTTTGTTTGTTTGTTTGGTTTTTTGTTTGTTTGTTTGGTTTTCTTTTTTTGGTTTTTGGCTCACACCTGGTAGAGCTCAGGGATTACTCCTGGCTCTACACTCAGAAATCGCTCCTGGCAGGCTCGGGAACCATATGGGATGCCGGGATTTGAACCACCATCCTTCTGCATGCAAGGCCTTACTCCATGCTATCTCTCTGGTCCTATTCATTAAATTTTTAAAAAGTAAATATTTGCAAATATGAGAATATAAGGGGAGGGAGAAGAAATTGGAAAATATATCTATCTATATCTAATATATGTCTATATGTGTATATATACACATATAGATGTGGGTGACCATAGAGCTGAGATATGCCTGAATTAACCTCATTTCTAGAAACTTAAACAGGGGAGACTTTTCTGAATTAATTTCTAATCTAAATTAAAAATCTTTGTAGAGTGACCAGAGCTGTAATACAGAGTGTAAGCACTTGCTCAAATGCATCTGACTAACCTAGGCTCATCCTCAGCACCCCATATGGTCCCCTGAGTTCTCCAGGAGAGAGCCCCAAGCACAGAGTCTGTCTTGAACACATCTGGGTACAATATCCAACCCCCCCCCCCACATCTTTATAGAAACTCTGAGCTAAAATATAATCAAATGAATTATTTGGGTTTTCCTTGGATGTATTTTGCCAAATGTTACTTTTGCTAAATCAGGTAACAAATTTTTGGATTAAAATGAATATGTGATCTTATGAAATTTCACAAACAACAGTAGCATTTAGATTTTTTCAGAGGTAGGCTGGAGGCTAACTTGAACTAGCTCCTGATGGGTTATTAGTTTAGAATTTGGTGATGGTTGATTAATAAAGGCATTATTACAAATTAAACCATTTTTAAACTTAGATTTAAATCAGTTTTATTAAAAGTATAAAATACTAAAAGTTCATTACATCCTAATTGAGAACATTCTACTATTACTTGTACTTTTGTGATTATTTATGACTAATGTATTTTTATGATAGAATTATCATAACATGTTGGGTTGTCATGCATTTTTCCCTAACTTCATTTACAGTGATATCACAGTAAACATTTGCCAGCATGACATGGTTTAAATTCAATAAAATTTGTTAAATTTTTATTAAGAATTTGTATTCAACATAAATGCTTTCTATTTAAACTGTACAAATGACAGTAAAAATGTAGTTTTATTCAATCACTATTTACTGCTTAGAACATGAGATGTATTTACATATTTATACCAAAAAGCTACTTTGTAGAGTTTTAATTTTTTGTTTGTTTTGGGCCTACACCAGTGGTTTTCAGAGATTCCTCCTTCCTCCTTCCTTCCTTCCTTCCTTCCTTCCTTCCTCCCTCCCTCCCTCCCTTCCTTCCTTCCTTCCTTCCTTCCTTCCTTCCTTCCTCCCTCCCTCCCTCCCTCCCTCCCTCTTTCTTCCTTCCTTCCTTCCTTCCTTCCTTCCTTCCTTCCTTCCTTCCTTCCTTCCTTCCTTCCTTCCTTCCTTCCTTCCTTCCTTCCTTCCTTCCTTCCTTCCTTCCTTCCTTCCTTCCTTCCTTCCTTCCTTTCTTTCTTACTTTCTTTCTTCTCTCTCTCTCTCTCTCCCTCCCTCCCTCTCTCTCTCTCTCTCTTTCTCTCTCTCTTGCTTTTTGGGCCACACCCAGTGACACTCAGGGGTTACTCCTGGCCATGCACCCAGAAATCTCTCCTAGCTAGGGGGACCATATGGGATAATGGGAGATCGAACTGTGGTCCATCCTAGGTTAGCAGTGCAAGGCAAATGCCCTACCACTTGGGCCATCACTCTGGCCCCTCAGGGCTTACTTATGGTTCTGCTCTCAGGGATCACAACTGGCAGGCTCTGGGGGACCATTTGGAATGTCTGGGATATAATTAAGTTGACTACATGCAAATCAAACACTCTCTACTCATTGGTAGCTTCAGCTTCAGGTTTTCATTTTTTGATAATAATCTCTTTATTAAGAGGTTTACAAAGTGACTGATGAAAAGTAAAAGAAAGCAAAGATAATGACAACAAGGATTCGGAGTGATAATACATTGGGTATTGCCTTGCAGGTGGCAGACCCAGTTTTGCTCCCAGGTATTCCATGTGGTCCCTGAAACTTCACAGGAGTGATCCCCGAGTACCACTGGATGTGGCCCAAAAATGGAGATTTAATAAAAAGACAGAGGCCCAAAAAGTATATGTTGATCACAGAGATTTTGAACATATAGATTCATGGATGACCTAAGAATCCATGCTGCATACATTTAATTTTGTACTATTAATAACAGACTTAGGAATGGCTACATGTCATAATTTCAAAATCTTTAAATATTTGGTGTCAATTGACTTCTTGTCCTTCATCTGTAATCTTTGTTTGTATAGTTATCATTATCTTAAAAAATGCTTCCATTTTCTCATCAGTAAAATAAAGAAATACTAGATAATATTTAAGGTAGAAGAGATGATTGATTAAAAATGTTACTTTTGGGGACTGGGGAGATAGAACAGCGGTAATCCTTTTGCCTTGCAAGCAGTCAATTCAGGACAGATGGTAGTTTGAATCCCAGCATTCCAGATGGTCCCCCGAGCCTGCCAGGAGTGATTTCTGAGTGCAGAGCCAGGAGTAACCCCTGAGTGCCACTGGGAGTGACCCAAAACCAAAAAAAAAAAAAGTTACTTTTTATTCATAGGTTTTTTTGTTTTTGTTTTTTTTTTAGCATAGCTCCTAAGTTTCTTTTTTCTTTTTTTTTTTTTTTTGGTTTTGTGTCACACCCCACAGCGCTCAGGGGTTACTCCTGGCTCTACGCTCAGAAATCGCTCCTGGCAGGCTCAGGGGACCATATGGGATGCCGGGATTCTAACCAATGACGTTCTGCATGAAAGGCAAATGTCTTACCTCCATGCTCTCTCTCCGGCCCCACTCCTGAGATTCTTATCCATAAAAAATTTAACAAAATTGTTGTGATTTCTTTTAATTTTTTTATTTCTCTGCATAATAGTCATGACATTGGTACATAAAGTCATTATGTAGTTTTGGGGTTTAGGTCAGTAAATTTTTATATAATAAAAATTTCTTTTTTTTTTTTAACATTTCTTCCCTTTTCAAAGTCTTTCTCTACTTTTATTTCCTTATCTTCATTTTCTGCCCTTTTCTTTCCCTGAGTGGTTGGTTAATCATGAAGGTGTACCCAGTTCATTTTAAGATATGAATCCTTTTCTTCTTTACAAGTAGAGTATTAAGGGGCCGGGCGGTGGCGCTAAAGATAAGGTGCCTGCCTTGCCTGCGCTAGCCTTGGACGGACTGCGGTTCGATCCCCCGGTGTCCCATATGGTCCCCCAAGCCAGGAGCAACTTCTGAGCACATAGCCAGGAGTAACCCCTGAGCGTTACCGGGTGTGGCCCCCCAAAAAACCAAACAAACAAACAAGTAGAGTATTAAGAAATATTATCTAGACCTGGAGAGATAGCACAGCGGCGTTTGCCTTTCAAGCAGCCGATCCAGGACCAAAGGTGGTTGGTTCGAATCCCGGTGTCCCACATGGTCCCCCGCGCCTGCCAGGAGCTATTTCTGAGCAGACAGCCAGGAGTAACCTCTGAGCACCACCAGGTGTGGCCCAAAAACCAAAAAAAAAAAAAAAGAAATATTATCTTTGTTTTATTTTGGGTATGGGTAATGGACTACACCTACATGAGCTCAGGTTCTGTGCTCAGGGCTTACCCCTGTAGATATTTGGGGGAGCACTGGGATGCTGGGGATTGACTTGATCAGCCATGTGCAAGGCAAGTTCCTATGTCTGTACTATCTTTACAGCTGGAACAAATTGTTTGGAATAGGACTTATCTCTTCTATGTAACCTAGAAAATGTACCTGTTGAACTAATATATGGGTTAATTGTGTGAATTACCAAGAGTCGGGGTGTTTAATAAATTTTAGCTAAATTCTGAAAGTCTCAAAGGTTAAGTAATAATAAGTATCAGCTGAGTTATTTTCACAGCAAGAGTTTCAGATGAAGATTCATGTCATTGGCAGAACTCAGTTCTCGTGGTTATAAGACAGACTCAAATTCTTTCTGGTCTTATGATCGGAGTTTGCTCACATTCCTAAACTTGTGATTCTACGCTGTACCAGTTTAAGAATAAGTTATTTTTACTGAAAATTTAAGTTATTTCATAGTTATAGATTATGCTTGCTTTTTCTAATTCGATGATCTTTTTTAATTATTTCCTTATTCTGGTAGCTTAATTATTTTCATGGTCAAGTTTATTTTCATTATAAAATTTAACTTTATTAAAACACTGTGATTTACAAAGTTATTCATAAGTCATGTTAGGCCTACAGATTTTTAACACCATTCCTGCACCACTTTTTTTTTTCTTTACCAAATATCCAGTTTTTCTCCCACCCCCATCATCCCTTATCAGTCACGTAACAAATTTACTTCATATTGCTTGCTCCAAAGAAACTTAAAAGAATGACAAATGAAATTATCAGAAAATAAATAAGTAAAAGTCAATTTGGGATAATTGATTTCTATATAATTTTATCATATATAAATAATGAAATTCATATTATTTAGTACATTATAATATGCCTATCTCATTTACATAAATACATTTCAAATTGTGTTTAAAATATATTAAATTAAAAATATTTTTCTACTTGGACTTTATTGTGGTAATGATCATACCTTCTGTTAATGATAGGAAAATATCATTTTAAAATAGAACTTTAGGGGGCCAGAGAGATATCATGGGAGTAAGGCATTTGCCTTTCATGCAGAAGGATGGTTGTTCGAATCCTGGCATTCCATATGGTCCCCTGAGCTTGCCAGGAGCAATTTCTGAGCATAGAGCCAGGAGTAAACCCTGAACACTGCTGGGTGTGACCCAAACATCAAAAAAAAAAAAATTAGAACTTTGAAAACTTCTCTGCTAATGTATTTTGGAATTTACATTAAATTGCATTAATTACATTAAATAGGTAAAGCTTACAAATGTAAACTCTATCAGAGTGAGGTAAAAATTAAAAATTTATCCTTCCCGCCATCAAAATGTGTTTATGCTCCCATTGGTTAAAATTGTTGTACTTGTACAAATCTGATTGGTTTATGTTTCAATCCTATGTTACTAAAATAGGCCCTGGATTGAGCTATTATGAAAGGGGCCCTTGGGCTACTGTGAAGGTAAGAAGTGCTCAGGCCATGGGGGTATTGTTGGAAAGATGTGTGCAGAAATAATGTTAACCGTATATTAACTTCTGATCCTCAATAAAAATAAGCTATTATAAAATAAAAAAAATAAAAAAAAAGAATTAAAATAACTAACGGGGGTGGAGGGAGGACAGCACAGGGGTGGAAGTGCCCCTCATTCGTTGTCACTATGTACCATAAATAATGCTGTGAAAAATTAAAATAAAGAATTAAAATAACTAGAAAAAAAATTAAAAAGGAGAGCCTGAATAGGCCTACAAAAGCATAAATTATTTATTCCCATGAAAGGGAATATTGGCTTTATGTTAGAAAATATTATAAATACTGCTAAGTGTCAATAAATAAAAGATTGTTATAAGAATCCCTATGGATATAAAAAGAACTGATAAGACAACAAATATTCAATATGAATAAATTGCTAATTCTTTATTGAAAATGTATAATATCCTTTAGCTAGCTAAGAGTAAATATATACCTTAATCTAGTAGAGAACAACAATATGCATCATGGATGAATGCCATTCTTAATGCACACATGTCCTGTCCTTTAAAGAAGCTTCTTTAAGGCTTAATAAAAAGGTTTAAAAGCTATGAATTTTCTAAGCATTTGCCTGTCCATTTAGCTCTGTATTGTTTTCTCAAATCTGAATGATAATCTAGATAGAGAGAAGTGTTCATTTCACTGAGGTTTTTTTGTATTATTCGATTAGTCTGGCTCATAAGAGTCTCATTTGATAGATCTACTGTATATCCTATGGGATTTCCTTAGTATGTAAGTTCTTTTTTTAATCTTGCTGATTTTAGTATTCTAGCTATATCTTTGTATTTTATCATCTTGAGTATAATATATCTTGGAATGTTCCTAGTGGAATCAGTTTTTCTGGAGTCATTGGTCCTCTTGGATCTTGGTGCCCTTATTTCATAACTCTGGAAATTCTTATTGATGATTTCTTTAATTATTGTTTATTAAATTTGCCTTTCGTTCTTTTGTTAGGTATTTTTTTATTTTGTTTGGGGGTCATACCAGGCTTACGCCTGACTCTGCACTCAGGAATTGAACCCAGGTTGTCCACATACAGGGAAATTGCCCTACCTGCTGTGCTCTCACTCTGACTCCTCTGATGATCTTTTATTGTTCCTCTTAAAATCAACCATAGTTAATTTGTATGATGTCAATTCTATTCAGATTATTTTCTACCATTTGTTGTTTTCTAGCGATTTCCTTCATCTCATCTTGGAGCTCCTTGATCATTTGCGCAGAAGTTCTTTTTTTTTTATCTTTATTTAAACACCGTGATTACAAACATGATTATAGTTGTATGATTACAGTCATGTAAAGAATACCCCCCTTCACCGGTGCAACATTCCCACCACCAATTTCCCAGATCTCCCTCCTCCCCACCACCCTACACCTGTACTCGAGACAGGCTTTCTACTTCCCTCATTCATTCACATTGTTATGATAGTTTTCAGTGTAGTCATCTCTGCAACTGCACTCATCACTCTATGTGATGAGCTTCATGTCCTGAGCTGCACCTACCAGCCCTCATCTCTCTTGTCTCTGAGATACTGTTAAAAATGTCCTTCATTTTTCTTAAAGCCCATAGATGAGTGAAACCATTCTGCGCAGATGTTTTTAATGCACTGTTCAGAGCTGGGATTCGAACCGATGACCTCCTGCATGAAAGGCAAACACCTTACCTCCATGCTATCTCTCCGGCCCCTATTGAGTTTATTTTTAATATCACTTACCATACTTTTTATTTCTCTTTATAGTCTCCTCATTGTAGCCCTGATACTTTCTTGTGCTTGCTTATTTTGCTGACTACCTGGTGCCATTGTTTGAACTCACTAAATATCCTCACAATGGTGTCACTCAAGTCAATGTCTCAGGAATTACTCAGTTGTTTAGTTCTGGTTGGTTGAGCCTCTGTGTTACTTTTTGTTTGTTTGTTTGGTTGGTTGTTTGGTTGGTTGGTTGGTTTTTGCATCACACCTAGTGATGCACAGGATTACTCCTGATTACTCCGGCCCTATTACTGATTTCTCATTTCAAATATTATGAAACTGGGCCGGAGAGATAGCATGGAGGTAGAGCGATTGCCTTGCATGCAGAAGGAGAGTGGTTCAAATCTCGGCATCCCATATGGTCCCCCGAGCCTGCCAGGAGCGATTTCTGAGCAGAGCCAGGAATAACTCCTGAGTTCTGCCAGGTGTGACCCAACCCCCCCCCAAAATTATGAAACTGTTTCTTTCCCATTGCTGCCATAACAAGTTATCACAAATTTAGAAGCTTAAACCAACACAAACTTGATTACTTTATATTCTTTTAAGGTAGGACTTACAAATCTAACAAATCTATCTCTGTGCTAATATCAAGATGTTCCTTTTGGAGTTTCTAGAAAAGAGTCCATTTATATTGCCTTTTTCACTTTGTAGAGATCAGGAGCATTTCTTGCCTTGTGACCCCTTCCTCCATCTTCAGAAGATCTTTGACTGTCAAAGCACTGTTTCTGTCCTCTGACTTCCATTTTACTACTTTTGTTATTTATTGATTTAAACTGGATGATCTCCTCCACCTATAGGCCTAAATTTAATGACATAGAGGAAATCCTTTATGCATGATCAAATAGAACAGGTTTCAGGGGCCGGTGTGATGGTGTAAGCAGTAAGGCGTCTGCCTTGCCTGCACTAGCCTAAGATGGACTGCAGTTCGATCCCCTGGCATCTCATATGGCCCCCCAAGCTAAGAGTGATTTCTGAGTACATAGCCAGGGAGTAACCCCTGTGTGTTACCGGGTGTGGCCTAAATAAATAAATAATAGAACTGGTTTCATGGATTAATACAGGATTATCTTTGGGGGATGGAAGAACATTTTCTCTGCACAAAGCAGTTAACCTCGAGTATAGTTAATATTTAAGATTCCATTGTGTTTGAAAATAATTAGTAGAAATGAAGTATCTAGGGGCTGGAGAGATGGCACGGAGATAGGGCATTTGCCTTGCCTGCAGAGGGATGGTGATTCAAATCCCGACATCCCATATCGTCCCCCAAGCCTGCCAGGAACAATTTCTGAGTGCAGAACCAGGAGGAACTCCTGAGCACAGCCAGGTGTGACCCAAAAACCAAAAAAAAAAAAAAAAGAAAGAAAGAAATGAAGTATCTAGTTGTTGATATGTAATCTAATAATCTAGTTTTTTTTTTTTTTTTTTGGTTTTTGGGCCACACCCGTTTGACGCTCAGGGGTTACTCCTGGCTATGTGCTCAGAAATCGCCCCTGGCTTGGGGGGACCATATGGGACGCCGGGGGATCGAACCGCGGTCCGTTCCTTGGTAGCGCTTACAAGGCAGACACCTTATCTCCAGCGCCACCTTCCCGGCCCTAATAATCTAGTTTTTATATGTAAGATATTTATTAAGATACTATACCACAGGGGCCAGAGTGATAGCACAGTGACAGGGCATTTGCCTTGCATGCGGCTGATCCAGTAACCCATGAGTGTCACTGGGTGTGCCCCCTCCCCCCAAAAAAATGATATACTATCTTAGGAATCAGAATGATAGTTCAGTGAATAGGCCATTTACTTTGCATGTAGCTTCCCCAGGTTCAATCTCCAGCATGCCATGTGGTCCCCGAAGCACTGCAGAAATAATTACAGAGCACAGAACCAGGAGTAACCTCCAGGCACCACTGGGTGTGACCCCTCCCCCCAAAAAATCAAAACCAAATACCATCCAAATATTAAACAATTTTATTTCTTTAATTGATAATAAGAAAGGTATGTTATGGATTCTCAGATTAGTACACTTCTAGCTATAATTCTGGTTTTATTTTTTACCTAATATGTATATTGGAGTGCTAATTCTAGTTAGTAGTTAATATTTCTAGTTAGTTTCCCTTTTGTTATTAGTGGTCCTTTGAAATTTGTTTACTGCTTTCATCTTTATTATTATTATTTTGGTTAATATTTTTGTTGTCTAGCTTTTGTTTATCTCTTCATTTCTGTGTGATAGTGTTACTATTTGATGTTTAACAAGCATTTTGTTCATTTATTTTGTTTTAGGAGGCTACACCCAACTGTGCTTAGGAATTACTACAGGCTCTTCACTCAGGGAGAGGGCAGCTTTGAGGGATCATATTGGGTGCTATGGATCATATGGGTGCTGGGTTGGCCACATGCAAGCCAAATGTGCTTACTACTCTGGTCCCTAATATGCATGATTGATCCAACAACATCTAAAGTAAATATCCCTATTGAACTTTTTTATTTTTTTTTTATTTTGTTTTTTTTGGCCACACCCAGAAGTGCTGAGGTTACTCATGACTCTGCACTTACAAATCCCTGCTGGTGATGCTCTAGGGACCATATAGGATGCCGGATATAGATCGTGGGTTGGCTGTATGTCAGGCAAACACCCTACCTACTGTTCTACTGCTCTGGCTACTCTCTTGAACTTCTTTTTTTTTTTTTTTTTTTTTTTTTTTTTTTTGGTTTTTGGGCCACACCCAGTGGTGCTCAGGGGTTACTCCTGGCTATCTGCTCAGAAATAGCTCCTGGCAGACACGGGGGACCATATGGGACGCCGGGATTCGAACCAACCACCTTTGATCCTGGATCGGCTGCTTGCAAGGCAAACGCCGCTGTGCTATCTCTCCGGGCCCTCTCTTGAACTTCTTTTTTTTTTTTTTTATTTAATTTCAAAACTATGGAGCACTTCACGAATTTGCGTGTCATCCTTGCACAGCGGCCATGCTAATCTTCTCTGTATCGTTCCAATTTTAGTAAATGTATATGTGCTGCTGAAGCCAGCACTCTCTTGAACTTTTTTTCTTTTCTCTTGAACTTCTTAAAAAAGAAAGTTTTATATATATATTACCACTCAGACTGCATCCTCTCCCTCTACCCCTTCCAAAGGAAGGGGAGAACAATCATCAAAAACCACAGTCGCAGAAGCAACACCTAGAGCCGGCTTCACGCTCAGGAGAGGATGCTCTGGCTCTTCCTCGTTGTTTCAGGTGCTCTACACGATCAGAGAAACTTCTCTAGTCACATACTATAGAAATAATCGCTGAAAGTATAGTCTTGGAAAGTAATATTTAAAGTTTGAAAATATTATTCTCTTTTGTACTTTCATTGCATTCTAGCATTTTAATTTACGTTTATAAATTGGGGCTGAAGAGACAGTACAGGTTTAAGTGTGTGTGCTTTGCACATGGCTGGCCCGGATTGCATTCTCAACACCCCATGTGGTCTCCTAAACCCTATCAGGTGTGATCCCTTGTGGCTTGCGTATAACCAAAAGTAAAAATAACAATAATGCATTTTTTAAAATACCCGTGTATCATTCAGAGTTCTACAGCACCAATGAGAGAAAGGTTTATCTTAAGGTATTGGAAGAGAGGCTGGAAAACTGGAGTCTCAGGGAAGAATTTGAGTTCAAGAATAGTCTGTTGCATAAAATAATCTTAGTCATTTGTGGGATAAAAGGAAAGCAAGAGGGTCCGGAAAGATAGCATGGAGGTAAAGCATTTGCCTTGCATGCAGAAGGACAGTGGTTTGAATTGAAGCCCAGCATCCCATATGGTCCCCCTAGCCCGCCAGGAGCGATTTCTGAGCATAGAGACAGGAGTAACCCCTGAGCACTGCCGGGTGTGACCCAAAAACAACAACAACAACAACAAAAGGAAAGCATGAGATAATATGGTAATAATACCCAGAGACAATAGAGACAAAGGTCAGGAGGTCCAGTAGAAGGTAGAAAACTCCCCATGAAAAGTGGTGATTGTAGCTAGAGTAGAGAAGGGTCGACTAGGACAATGATAGTTGGAACTAATCGGCTCTGGAAAAGAACTTGGCACCGAAAGGGGAGAAAGTAATGGGCAAGGCATCCCTCTAACAGTAGAGCAAAGCACAGTATCATAAAAGGATGGGGAGGGAGGAAGAAGGAGGGAGAGAGAAGGGGGAGAGAGAGCAGAGGAGAGAGGAGAGAAAAGAGAGAGAAGCAAATTGCCTGCCTAGAGCAAGGTGGGGTGGAGAGGTGAGGGGATGGAGGGAGGGAATTGCTGAAGGAATGATGCACTGGTGAAGGATGGTGTTCATTGTATGACTGAAATCCAACAATGAAAAATTTTGTTACCACAGTGATTAAATAAAGCAATAAAAATTAATAGTATGTTGGGACCGGGCAGTGGTGCTAGAGGTAAGGTGCCTGCCTTGCCTGAGCTAGCCTTGGACGGACCACGGTTCGGTCCCCCAAGCCAGGAGCAACTTCTGAGCATATAGCCAGAAGTAACCCCTGAGCGTTACAGGGTGTGGCCCAAAAACCAAATAATAATAATAATAATAATAATAATAATAATAATAATAATAATAATAATAGTATGTTGACTGAATTCCTTCTTGTTTGGGTGAAGTGTATATTGTTACAGTCTTCAACTAATCAGATTAGAACTACCTATTTTAGGAAAGGTGTTCAGCTTTGCTCAAATTACACAGTTCAGATATTAATCTCGTCTTCATAGAAATGTGTATGTTAATATTTGATCATATCTGAGATTGTGGTCCAGTGAGCAGATCCATTAACTCATAAAATTATATTCTTGATATTTTTTCAGTTTTGTTATTAAGACTCAATGCTAATTTAGCTTTACTAATATGTTTACCAATATATTATCATATATTTTGTACTTGTATTTTATTGTTTGCTAGGCTTAGGTTTTTTTTTTGTTTTTTTTTTTTTGTACAGCTTTCTTGAGAATCAATGGAAAGTGAATTTTCAGTTTTCACTTGTCTAAACATGTCATAGTTTGCTCCTCAAACTTGAATGTTGGTTTAGCTGGGTAGAGAATTCTTGATTTTCTCAGCTCTTTGGAGATATTTCTCTTCTCTAGTATTTGTTGTGTTTATTAGAAATTTACTTTCAATTTAATTGCCTGTTGTTACTAAGGTCCTTCTTTGTCTTGCATGTTCTGAAATTTTATTATAGGCATGGTATTTTTCATCCTGATGTTCCAACTTCTTGGAAGTATTTCTGTGAATACCACATATGGAAAATTGTTAGCCATTATCTCTTCAAATATTGAATCTTCCCCTTTTTCTATCATTTTCTGCTAGAATATCTGTTATTCATACATGCTTTTATTTGTCTCATTCCTTGGGATATTTTTTCTTCAGTGATTATTAAGTTTCTCCTTTGTCCTTAAAAGAATTCTTTAGCTCTCTTCTTACTTGGCCAGTATTTATCTTAGTGGCCTTCTTTTTTAAAAATTGTAGTCATTTCCCAAGCCCTTTCTGCCGCAAAGCACTTCTCAAACTCAACAAGACCAGGGTGTGTGATGAAAATGTGTCCTGGATTCCACCCCCCACAAGAATATCCCAAAAAGACAATGAGGAAGCCTGTATTTTCATTATAAGTTTAAGACCTCCAGAATACTTCCTCTTAACCTGTTTATATCCAAATGTAAGATAGTCTCCTGTATCACTTTGTTCCCTTATTTACTTTCCTTTTAAACTCATATTTTTCAAGCCTGATTATTATTTAATTTTTGAAACTCATTTTTATTTATTTTTCCATTTTATATATGTGAGTGTATATATAGATATATATAGATATATAGATATAGATATACTGTATACATATATATGTGTGTGTTTAGTCTTGTTTGTTTTTTTTTTTTTTCTCTCTTCCTTAATTCCACCTGTTTTGGTTCTTCTTGGTACAAAAACCTACAAGAAAAAGTCTTGCCTGGGATACAAGCTCAGGTCAGAACCAGGGCACAGAGAGGATGGTACCTGTCACTCTCACACCCGAATGCACCAACAATATAATATAGCACCATTTTTTTTTTTTGCAAAGGCATACTAAAAAAAGGGAAATTTTACATATAAAAACAAGCTCTTATCTACTAGGGATAAGAATTCACACATTTTACAATACAAGGGTACCTCCCACTTTGAACATATGTCATGTGGTCCCAACTTAAACTCCATGTGATTAGACAGTGACCGTCCAACCCAGAACCCTAAATCTCAGGCACAGAACTGACACGTTCTCCGCAACAGCTCCAGGTACCAAACTCTCTCTGGGACATTCTTAATTCTGCTGTGACACCAACACACACCAGTTTTGATATGACATCCTGACAATGAGGAAATGGCAACAACTTGATCTAAGAGCAGGTTGTCTTACCTCACCACCTAACGATAAGATGAAATCAGAAGACATGTCATCCTTTGATCTGTGCAAAAGCCAAGATCACTAACTACAAAAGACTGACTGTGACAACCATGACTGGGCAGAACTTACCCTGGGACCAGTAAAAAAGACCCTCATCTAGGCTTTGACCTATGATCTGTACAACAACCAAGATCTCTAATTCCAGAGACAACTGGAATTGTGACAACTGCAATTGAGCAGAATTTCTGGAAACAAAATTAAAGACTCTATCCTAGGTTTTGTCCTAGGACTGGGGCAAAAACCAAGACCACCAACTACAGAACTGATTAAAACAACAGTAATGGAACAGAACTTCTAGAACTGTAAAGAAAGACTTTATCCTAGGCTCCATCCTATGACCTGTGCAAATACCAATATCTCTAGTTACAGAGGCCTGATCTTATCGTCCATGACTGAGTGGATCATTTCCAGAAACCACAAAAGGACCTAGGGGAGAGTAAAAGAACAGGTACGGAGCCTGGAGTTATGCCCATGACAGTATTCTTCAATGGCAGAGAAACTCTGAATCTCTTAGGCCAAGGGAATTCCTTTTTGAATCTCCCCAATATTTACTGTGCCTATGCAAAAAAAAAAGCAAATTAATTTTTAGTTGTTATTGTTGTTTTTTGATTTGTTTTGTTTTTGTTTTGTTTTACCTTTTTGTGCTATTTGGGGGGGGACAGGGATTATTGTTTGGTTGTTGTCTTTATTGCTGTGGTACTTTTCGGGTTTTTAGTTTGATTTCTTTTTTTTTTTTTTTTTTGGTATTGTTGTTATGTTTTTCTTCCTTTTTTCTTTTCTTCTCTTAAATATATTTATAGCCTCTAGAAGGACTCCTCCCGTTTTTTGCTTGTTTGATTTTTGCCCCCACCCCCTTTTTTCTTCTTTCCTTCAAATAGAACCACATAACTTGAACCATCTAGTTCCGCCTCACAAACTGAGGGGGAAATAATGGAGGGTACCTAGACCAAACAGTCATCTGAACATTGAATATAAATAAAAAATGATCAGACTTAGGTACCAAATTCAAAGCCAATAGCAACAGGATCGATACTCGATCTACAGTAGCTAGACACAGAGGGGACCACTTATACTAGCATCCCAAAGGAGGCAAAGGAGGAGGGTATGGGTTGTATGCTGGGAACAGGGGTATAGGTAGGACAACATTGTTAGTGGGAATGCCCCTGATTCAATGTCACTATATACCTAAAATTTTACTTTGAATGATTTTGACCACTTTTGTCAAAATAAAAATTATTATAAAAAATAAAAGGTAAAAAAATTTGCAGTATTTAAAATAATTTTAGTGGTTTTCCGATATGTTTACAGGTTTTTAAACTATATTTATAAATTAAAAGTCTCCCCTTATCACAACTGTTCACATTGTAATTTTTTAATTATGACTGTATCATGGAAGTCTTTGTAATCTGCAAATACTTACATTCAGATTTTACATTATTTTAACATTTATGATGCTTACATCATGCAATGATGTAAAGTTGAGTACCTCACATACATGCTATGCTCCTCTAGAGTGTTTTGGTTCTTTTTTTTTTTTTTTTTTTTTTTTTTTTTTTTGGTTTCTTGGGTCACATCCGGCGATGCTCAGGGGTTACTCCTGGCTGTCTGCTCAGAAATAGCTCCTGGGAGGCACTGGGGACCATATGGGACACCGGGATTCGAACCAACCACCTTTGGTCCTGGATCGGCTGCTTGCAAGGCAAATGCTGCTGTGCTATCTCTGGGCCGGAGTGTTTTGGTTCTTATTGGTGATTCCCCCACCCTTAAGCAAAGTCTCAAATTCCTGATTGACTTCTTTGTTTCCCTTAAAGTTTATGAATGGGATTTTTCTGGAGTTCTTTTCCTAAATAATACTGCTTTTTGATTACAGACATGATACTCTGATATTGATATGATTTAGCATGTGTAAGTGGGTTTTTTTGTTTGTTTTGCTTTATTTTTATTTTTATTTTGTGCCAATCTTAATGGTTCTCAGAGTTTTACTACTGGATCTGTGCTCAGCAATTCCACCTGATGAGGCTCAACAGAATGAATTTCTGTTTTCATTTGTCTGAAAATGTCTTTATTTTGCTTCTCAATCTTGAATGATGTTTGAAATGAACCAGGGCTGGGCTCTTGCAAGGCAAATACCCTACCCTCTGTATTATCACTGTCCCCTGTAATATATTTTTTAAAGTATTTTATCTGTCAGTTCTATAAATTTATACCAAAAGAAAGCCCTTATATAGTATATCAGTTTGCCTTGTTAAAAGAATTGTCTATTTGTTAATATTAATGAAACTTTATTCAATATTAATGCCTTTAATTTTAATAATGTTTATTAATTATATTTATCATTTTAAAGTGATCTTTTGAGATATTAACTTTTTCCTTCATCATTGGCTAAAACACTAAAAATATGATTGTACAGAATAAGTATTCAGGAAATATTTTCTAAATGAAAATAAGATGAATATATTCTAAGAGATTTAAATTAGATTGTTTTACTTAGGATTTGTATTAGAGTTAAATTCAGGGAGGGAAAGAGGAAGGAAGCAATGAAGGGGGAAGGGAAAGAGAGAGATAGGGAGAAAAGAGTGAGACGGGAAGAAAGAAAATAAGTAAGTCTTTAGGGGGACAACTTTAAAAACATACAAAATATATTTATATCCTCGTTTTTTTTAATTATATATAATATTTTTAGAATTGTGTGGTTTCATCTGGGAGGAAGTATTTTATTTCATGGTTTAAAAAATTTTAACTCTTAGATGTATGAAGGGCTAAGAAAATTATTTGTTTCAGTCTGATAGACAGCATATCTGGGCTAGCACTATTTTGCTGCAGCTGAAATTCAAACATGAGGAAATTGCAGAAATTTACAATTCAATGTGTGTTTCATCAGGGAGAAATCCACAGATTGTTTTGACACTCAGTTAGAAATTCAGCATGAAGATGGACGTCTCATGAAATTTGCAGCTGCTGATTGAATTTATATTTCCATAAAGGCCATCAACAGTAGCAGCCTGCAGGGAAGAGGGGGAGGAGAAATGACAAAAATCGTGAGGCTAGCATTTTTCCTCAGCCTTATAGTGGCAAATTACTGGTAATAAGGGTTTACACTGACCAGGATTAAAGAAAAATATAGACAGCCAGAAGGGAAGGACTTCTCAGTTTAATTGATTTTAACTAAATATGTCTACATTTGATATCTAAATATGTGTTCAGTCATATGTGGAAAAGCACCATGCATCTAAAAAACAGTTTAAACAGGAAAATTTAAGGTAGCTCCTGAAGTTATAGGATGTATTATTGTATAGGGCTTTTTTTTTTTATAAACACCTCTGAAGGTAGATGAGTTTTATAGGAAAATAATACAATCTTATTTTTCTATGACATTGAAAATCATTTCCTGGTGTTGTAAGTAAATTACAGTTCACTTTTTGAGAAAACTACTCATTTATTTTAAATAACAAGAAATATTTATATATATAGTTATCAGTCAAGTAAAACTCAGAGAAAACAAGTTGCCCTTTCAAGAAAATTATTTCTTATTTTAAATGTGTGTGTGTTTATGAAAAATTAACAAAGCACTTTCTTTGGTTTTAGAATGGTCTTTTAGAGATTTTAAGAGATTTAAAAATAATCATGGATCATAGGTGAGCTAGCTAGGGGACTTAAGAATGTGTTCATTGTTCCTGTAGCATTCTTTGTCTTTGTGGACATGTGTGCTTTCATTGGGATGTCCTCAAAAGGCTTTACTTGAAATAATTATCCAACTATTTGTAAAAATAGTTTCTATACTGAGAAAAATATTTTAGTATCTTAACTGAAAATACATATTTTATTTAAATTTGTATAGCCTAAACACAAGTGAGCATATTACCTAAATGATTATACACATATAATCATTGGTCTTTATTTCTTAATATATTAGGTTATATAATGAGGTACAAAGTTTAGATAGTATTCCCTTAGTTTTGTTGTATGTAATTATATTTGAGAGCATCTAATATAGCCCCACTGTAAACTGTTATAATTTGAGAAGTGCAGTATATGTTGATGACAGTTACTTACGTTTAAAATACAAACTTGAAACTCTGAAGCTTTTTCCAGTTTTAGAGTTTGCATTGGGTGTTAAATAAGCATCTTCAGATTAAATGGCAAGTGTGTATTTATTCTGATGTAGCTTCTGAATGCTTGTTATGATAAACATCATTTGCAATGTCCTATTTCTATGTGTTAATATCAGAATCTTTCATATATATATGTATGTATATGTATATATATATATATATATATATATATTGCATTCATTAGTTTGAAAACCAAAGTGAACTGTTTTGAGAGAAATGTTGCATTTAGGCTTTTTCTTCAAGACATATATATTTTCTCATTAAGTCTAAACAGTCTCCCCTTTCTGTCCCTCTCTATATAACCCTTTTGACAATTTACTATTTTCAAGATTCCAGGTATATGAGTGTTAGCATTTACTGTTTATTAAAACTGTGCTTTTCTTTATCTTAAGTTGCTGTCAAATCTGTTGCCCAATAAATAGAATCAATCTATTTTTTTATATTTTTTCTGCTCATGTGTATTCTTAGTTTTTATATATTAGATATAATTTATTTTCCTTTATCCAACAAATATTAATTGACTGAGACCTATGTGTGAGACAATTTTAAGAGTGGGGACACAATGTTAAACAATACCGATAGAGGGGCCAAAGAGATAGTATGGAGGTAAGGCATTTGTCTTGCATACAGAAGGATGGTAATTAGAATACCAGCATCCCATATGGTCCCCCAAGTCTGCCAGGTGCGATTTCTGAGCTTAGAGCCAGGAGTAACCCCCTGAGCACTGCCGGGTGAGATCCAAAAACAGACAAACAAACAAACAAAAATACCGATAGCAAAAAAGACCTGCTCTTCTTGACTGTGTAATCCCTTGAAGGCATATCTTGTTTGCTGGTCAGTTCCTTTTCTTTTTTGTTTTGTTTTGTTTTGTTTTGTTTTGGGGCCACACCCGGTGATGCTTGGGGTTACTCCTGGCTCTGTGCTCCAGAATTACTCCTGGCATAATAGGGGAACCATTTGAGATCGAACCCAGGTCGGCTCTGTTCAAGGTAAATGCCCTACCTACTGTGCTATTGATCCCGGCCCTGTCTCTCTGCTCCTTTTGCTCACCTATTTCCAGTCTATTTCTGGTGCAGCTTGTGTTATCTCTTGAACATGTATTTCTCCCTCTCCCTCCCCTCACAGCTTTGTAAAAAAGCTTCAGTAAATATTTTCTTGCTACACACACACACACACACACACACACACACACACACACACACACACACACACACCTCTCTTTCCACTTTTAGTGGGAGAGATAAACAATATTTAAATGAGTATTTGATATAATTTCATGTGGAAATATTAAAAACTGCAAGCAAGGTAGGAGACTAGTTTATGACAGGATGTGAAAGAGATGACTAGATAGAAAGTTCTATAAATATATCATTTGCAAAAACCTCAGGAAATTCTATATATTTTCAATTTCCTTATATAGAATATGTACTATGTGATATATTACTCTATAATATACTCTATAAAATGTATAGTTCAATGACATTCTACCTATATTCTATTTATTTTAGATATATGAATATTTTTCTATTTGATTTTGCTGTATGGTGTTTATTTTCCATTTAATCCCAATCAAGTCACACTCAATAGTCTAGAATTTGTTGCCACAGTGCCTATAGCTTTTCCCTATTTTGTTTGTACAGTTTGTACACCTGTATGCAGATATATACAAGTAAGATTTTTTTGGAAGTAGTATTTACTTTTTACAAGAAGGGAATCATTTTATTTACTTTTTATTTAGTTTCTTTTTCACCACTAAATCACAATTATCATTTAGGTTTGAAGGTAGAGACTGTTAAAATAGTTATATTGCATATACAGGTATTTTAAATATGGATATAAAATTTTATTTAAAATTTTATTAAGATAGTGACTATGTTCTGAGTTGCTTGCCTTTAAACTTTTTTTTTTTTGTTTTGTTTTGGGGCCACACCCGGCTGCCCTCAGGGGTTACTCCTGGCTCTGTACTCAGAAATCACTCCTGCAGGCATGAGGGAGGGACCATATGGGATCCCAGAGTTCGAACCACCATTGGTCCTGGGTCAGCCACTTGAAAGGCAAACGCCCTACTGCTGTGCTATCTCTCCAGCCCTAAATTTTTTTTTTAATATTTGGGGAGCACATCTGGTTGTGTAGGTCTTACTCCTAATTCCATGCTCATAGATCACTCCTACTGCTGTTTGGAGTACTGAGGGTTGAACCTGGGCCAGGCATGTGAAAGGCAAGTGCCCTACACTCTACACTATTTCTCCAGCCCTCATTTTTTATTACTGTTATGAAAATGCTCCAGTAAATATCCTGGACAAATACCCTTTCTCATGCTTTTACATCTCTTAATATAAATTCCCAAAAATGAGGTTGCTATGGCAGAAGATATTTACAGATTTTAGTAATACATATTACATAAGAGTAATTTTCAAACAGGTCTTAATAATCCATATTTTTCATGAGGAATGTAGGTATCTCATTTTCTCCAACTTTACAACTAGTGCTGGCTTGTTGGCTTTGTATTATATTTTATGTATTACCTCTGTCTAGTCTCTCTCTGATAGGTGTAGTTTGCATTCACTTTAGAACAATGGAACATTGCTGTGATTTTGTGGATCAGTGCACAGATTGTATCTTAGCAATCTTACCATACATGATTTTGAAAAAAAAATTGGGGGTTTCTATACCTGTGCCCCTATCTGGGGTGCAAAGTATTGAACCTAGGTCAATCACATGCAAACCACCATACTGTCTTTTCTCCAGCCCCCCTTTTTTGTGTGTGTGTGTGTGTGTGGTTTTTGGGTCACACCCGGCAGTGCTCAGGGGTTACTCCTGGCTCCATGCTCAGAAATTGCTCCTGGCAGGCACAGGGGACCATATGGGACGCTGGGATTCGAACCGATGACCTCTTGCATGAAAGGCAAACGCTTTACCTCCATGCTATCTCTCCAGCCCCTTTAATACATGTTTAAGTATTTGTCTTGACCTACTCTGATCTACACACACATATAAACATAGCATGTAAATACTTGCTCTCCAAACTGAATGTACAGGACTTTTTTTATTGCTAAGTAATGTGTTCTTTGTGCTTATTAATTTTTTGCATCAATGCAGCAAATCAAGTTTTTATTACATTTAAAAAATGTTACCTAAAAGGTCAAGCATACTCTTTAAAAAAAAATGCATGGATTTCTTTTGTAATTCATGTAAGCGTTTTTTAGCATTGTACATTACAAGGATCAGGACACAATTCTTAAATTTGTCATATTATGGACTCATAGTATGTATTTATTTCCTGGCACTGAAATCACATACATATTCCAGGCCTATTTTCATGAGAATTTTTGAAGCACCATTGTTGACACTTTCCTGGATAACTGTCTTCGTATAGTTTGTGATGTGAACCAGTGAACAGGTCAGGCAAGGTGCAAAGCTGTTTGTCATTTGCCAAGCTGTTTGTTATAATAATAGATAAAGTGTGTTCCCATTTTAAGACTTTAAGTGTAAACAAAATGATTTAATCGGATTTTCCATTTTAGAATGTCCCCTTGTTATCACCTAGCCCGGTTTAGTTTTCACAGAGTCAATCATTCTACAAGTTTATACTTATCATGTACCTAATTTCTGCCTTTATTCTTCATGGATACTGGGATATATGGTTACTTAGCACAAGTCTGAGTAACCAAAGAAGTAGTCTGCATTAGCGACTGGACCCCAGAGGAAAGAGAAAATTGATCCTAATTAAACCCTGGTTGACAGATTTCATGCCTTCAAGTGGCTGGTGTCTATGATTATTCAGCCTTCACCACTGTGAAGAGTTTAGACTAAGGTAGAGTGGAAATGACAATGTAGGGAACCTCATCAACTTTTCATAATCATCATCTTTAGTTGTATGGTACCAAGAAGCTAATTCTATTTTGCTTTCTGTTCCCAGTTTTTCATGTGTTCTATTTTGTTTAAATGCTTTGTTTGTTTGTTTTTATTTTTAGGCTACACCCAGAGGCACTCAGGGGTTACTCCTGGCTCTATGCTCAGAAATCACTCTTGGCAGGCTCAGGGACCAAAAAGGGATGCCAGGGATCGAACCTGGGCCTGTCCTACATCAGCTGTGTGCAAGGCAAATGCCCTACCACTGTGCTATCACTCCAGCCCTTAAATGCTTTTTTGAGGTAACTTTCTTACAGGTTATAAGCCATATAAATCTATGTTTTAGAGGGTACAGTTTCTGACCTCTTTAAGTATATTTTTTAATCAAAAATACTAATTCTTCCACTGCCCATTGGACCCCCATTTAGGGCCTTACTGATAGTACAGCAAGTAGGATGTTGGTCTTGCATGTGATGATCTGGAATCTATCTGCAGCATCCCAGATGGTCCCCTAACATCTCCAGAAGTAATTCCTGACTGCAGAGCCAGGAGTAAACCCTTAGCATCACTGGGTATGCTCTCTGAGCTCCCCTCTATAAATAACCATGGGATCTTTTTTGTCCTTCTAAGTCCTCTCTTCTCTCCCTTCAATAACCTCATATGTGTTCTGGGGAAAAGGTTGCTCTTTTCCCTTTTTGCTTTGTATTTTTATTTTTATTCCACAAATGAATGATATTACCTAACATTTGTCTTCCTCTCTCTTCATTTTTTTTTCCATTTTGTATGGCCCATCCAGTTCACTCATATTGTCACAAAAGACAAAGGTAATTTTTTCTTCCTTTTTCTCTGACTGCAGGCGAGGAGGACATACTTGCTGTGTTCAGAGGCCTTTTCTGGCTCTGTGCACAGCACTCTCTCCTGGTGGTGTGTGACAAGTCATGCCGATTTTTTCTAATTTGGAGTTTCTGTACAGAAATCTGATGGTTTTATGGAGTTTCTTTACATGTGGCCTTCTGATACTCTTTTCTACTTTTAGATTCTCTTTAACTTTACCATTTGCTGTTTTAATTGTCATATTTCCTAGTGTGACTCAGATTGGCCTCATTTTGGGGGGAACTTTTTTTTAATATCTTTATTTAAACACCTTGGCTACAAATATGATTGTACTTGGGTTTCAGTCAAGTAAAGAACACCCCCCTTCACCAGTGCAGCATTCCCATCACCGATGTCCTGAATCTCCCTCCTCCCTACCACATCCCCGCCTGTACTTTAGATGGGCTTTCTACTTCCATCATTCATTCACTTTGTTATGATAGTTCTCGATATAGTTATTTCTCTGACTGCACTCATCACTCTGTGGTGACCTTCATGTCATGAGCTGGACCTTCCAGCCCTCCTCTCTTTTGTCTCTGAGAAATATTGCAAAAATGTCTTTTATTTTTCTTAAAACCCATAGATGAGTGGGACTATTCTGTGTCTATCTCTCTCCTTCTGGCTTATTTCACTCAGCATAATAGATTCCATGTGCATCTATGTATAGGAAAATTTCATGACTTCATCTCTCCTGATGACTGCACAATATTCCATTGTATATATGTACCACAGTTTCTTTAGCCATTCATCTGTTGAAAGGTATCTTAGTTGTTTCCAGAGTCTTGCTATTGTAAATAGCACTGCAATGAATATAGGTGTGAGGAAGGGATTTTTGTATTGTATTTTTGTGCTGCATATCTTAATTGTGGACCTTCCCAGGTGCCAGCTGCAAGGCCTTCATGTGCCACTGCTGGCACACGTGCCATTGGTTCGCCATCGCGGTAGGGTATATCCCTAGGAGTGGTATAGCTGGATCATAAGGGAGCTCAATTTCCAGGTTTTGGAGCAATCTCCATATCGCTTTCCATAATGGTTGAGCTAGACAACATTCTTGGGGGGAACTTTTTGATCCTCCTGGATCTGGGTGTCTTGTTTCCTTCCTCACTTTAGGGGATTTCTAAACAATTTTTTATTTAAATAATGTATTTCTTTCTTCTGGGACCCTGCAAATATTCTCTCTTAATGTTCTTTCATGTTCTGTCCTGTTATTTTCAACTTCTAAAATGCCCTTTTCTTTATTCTGAACTTTGGGAATGGATCCCACTACCCTTTCTTTCAGTTTATCATTTGTTTGCATTTTCATATTTTTTTTATTCTGCTGTTGAGACTGTTATGTTTTTCAGTTTTGATATTGTATTGTTTTACTCTATGGTTGATGTTTGGATTTTTCCTTTACTGCCTGTTTTTGTTGACGCAACCTTCCACTGATATCATTTCAGTGACCATAGGTAATAACTGTTGCTTTGCTGTAAATTCTTCTTCAATTTGTTTATAGAACTCCACCGGATTATAAATCCTTCCCAGGAATTTGTGTTGGTCCATTAGTGTGAATTCCTCTGTCCTCTCATTATGGCTGGTGTGCCACTAAAACCTGGGATGGAGCCAGGGTTTTCTGGTAATGAGTGATTGGCAGGGACTGTGACTCTGAGGTTGAGTAGCCCTGGCGACAACCAGTTATTTACAGATCTAAGTGCCTGCCAACAGCTGCAGAGCTGTGGTCACAAGTGCTTGGCATTCGCTGTGGCACATTCAAGTGGGGCTGGTCAGCAGCTGGGGATTTACCAACACAAGTGCCTGACAATGACCGCAGCATCAAAGTTGAAACGGCTTGGGTATCTGTGTGGGAGGAGGGGCGCAGTTACACAGATTTCGGCAGCATATTTGGTATTAACATTATATGTGCAGCTTGAGACCATGCTCTCAGGTTAATGGCAGGCACTTAAGGTTCCATGGTCATGCATTCCTGTGTAGTACCTGAAAAATTTATGCCAGGACAGGTCTGGAAGGAGATTAGAGCCACAGGACCAGCCAGTGACTGAGCACAACTCCAGGAGTGGCAGGAAGCTGATTGGCTGTGGTGTAGGGCATGGTGAGGTCCCTTTACTAGTGGGGATCCACACAGTTTATTTTGGGAGGTCCAGGGGTTGCTCACTATAGGGATGTAGTTTTTTGTAAGCAGTCAGGTGAAGTTGGTAGGGACCATGTTTGTTTATCCTCCAAACTTGAGCCCTCCTGATAACTGTCTCTTGGGCCATAGTACTAGGTTACCAGGGGTGGATGGAGTTCTTGTCCTCTGGATTGAACAATAAGGAAAATGAGCTCCACTAAGACAGGGGTGACGAACAGGTTCGACACAAAGAGCCAAAATTTTAAACTGTGAGAGTCAGAGAGCCACACCACGCAGTGACCTGCCAAAACAAACACTCACACAAAAGCATCTAATTTTAACAATAATATATTAAACACATAAGAAGCAAAGAGCTGCATTCATTTTGGCCGGGAGCCGCATGTGGCTCGAGAGCCGCTTGTTCGCCACCCCTGCACGAAGACATCTGCCAGCACTGCTATCAACAAAGTTGCTACAATTCACCAAAATGATATGTATTCACATCTATACCCCCACTTAAAAACAGGTTTCAGATGTGTAAAGTAGAAGAACTGAGATTTCTTCCTTTATGGGTTGGTCACTTTTCATACTAGTATTAGTGCTTTCAATCCCAGGACAAGTAACCCAGTTTACAAACTTGTAGGAACTAGATCTCAATCTCTACTTTTCCTTAAACTTTTCTGAACTCACTGCACCGAGTCTCTCAAAGTATGGCTTCTCGGGGAAGATTTTCTTCATTTTGCTGACTTACAGGATTGGGATTCTGGGTGTTGGGTAGAACCTACAATACCAGATACTGCAGCATAAATCATGTTAAAATTTGATTGCAGCTTATTTTCCTGCAATGTGGTCTCTTTTGCAATGAGGAACACCCCACTGCCCCCTATTTTCCTGGAGGCATGTTATTTATTGTTGTGGAACCTCTGTTCACACATGTCCACATCAGTTTCTATATTGTTTGAATCAGATTTTGGTGTATTTTAGCTATTATGTGATCACAGGAACATGTCAGAACAGATTTTCTCTATTCTGCTATCTTGATCCTGGCCCTCTCTCTATCTTAAAAATAAATCAGGTGGGGGCACACCTAGCTGTTATCAGGGATTCCTCCCTGCTCTGTGCTCATTCACCTGCCCTGGAAAGACCCAAGGAATTATATGACATGTCAAGAATCAGACCCAGATCAGCTGTGTACAAGGCAAGTGCCCTACCCACTATATTATATCTTTGACCCTCATCATCATTTTACTTTAGTTACAAAATATATGATGTTCCTCTACTGTTTGATAAAGATTCATGGAGTGGTTTAGAAACAGATTTTGAGTAAAATTCAGTTCTTTAATTAGCAGTAGACTTCAGTTCTTAGATCCTTTGTTGAATCTCTAGCCTTTTAGTGTAGACCAACTTTTCCTCCATATTTCAGCTCTTTTACTTTTTTTGTTTGTTTGTTTTTTAGACCACACCCAGTGATGTTTAGGATTTACTACTGATTGTGCCTTTAGGAATTATGCCTGATGGTGCTCAGGGGAATCTATAAGATGCTGGGGTCGAACCCAGGTCAGCCATGTACAAGACAAATGCCCTACCTGCTGTACTGTCTCTCAGAACCTTCTTTCATTTTTATATTTAAATCATTAATTACATTTTCACTAATTTTTTTGCGTGTGGTTTTTGGGTTATACCCAATAATGCTCAGGGGTTACTCCTGGCAAGCATGGGGGACCATGTGGGATGCTGGATTCGAACCATTGTTTGTCCTGAATTGGCAAACGCCCTACTGCTGTGCTATCTCTCTGGCCCCTTCACTAATTTTTTAAAGTTTATTTTTGAATTACAAGTCTTCCACAGGTATATTTAAAGTACATAGTGACAGTGAATTAGGGTAATTCCCACCACCAGTGTTTACCTCCCTTTGCCACTGTTCCCAGCATGCATTCCATACCTCCACCCCTAGCCTCCTGGACTGCTAGTGGAACAGGTCTCTTGTGTATAGCTTGTTGTAGTTTGGATTTCTTGATTCTATTGTCATTGACTTTGGGTTGGGTATTTAGGTTTGGTTGTTTTTTAATTCCATTCAATGCTCATGAGACTGCTTTGCCCCGATACCATCCACTTTGTTTTTTTCCAATTTGTTCCTACAAATTCTTCCTAGGTATAGAAATATGATGCGGAAGAAGATTATTCATTTTCTGTGGTTCTGTTAAAAAACAAAACAACAAAAAAAGAAAGAAAATGGGTGGGAGTCTCTGCCTAGAAGCTATAAACATAAATTTAAAAGAAAGAAAAAGATAACAAAGGGGGGCTGGTGGTATTTCCACTATTTTGTTTTTGTCACCCAGTGACATTCAGGGGGTACTCCTGGCTCTGTGCTAAGAAATCGCTCCTGGCAGGTTCGGGGGACCATATAAGATGCCAGGAATCAAACTATCACCTGTCCTGGGTTGGCTGCATGCAAGATAGCACACCCTACTGCTGTGCTATCTCTCTGTCCTCCCACTAATTTTTTTAAAATTTTTTATCTATTCTGTTTCTTAGCATTTAAAAAAATGTGAAATGTTGCAACCTATTTTATTAAGTCTTATAAATGTAATCTCATAAGAGATGTAATTTTTTTAACAATTGCTTTCTTCTGGTTTCTCATTCTTCCTCTCTTTATTCAATGTCTTTTTGGGAGCTGGAAAGAGAGTATAGCAGGTAGTATTGCATATCATCAACCTCAGGCATTTCATATGATCTATATCCCAAGCCCCACCACAAGTGATATGTGAGTGCAGAGCCAGGAGTAAGCTTTGAGCATTTCTGGGTATGGTCACAAATCAAACAAATAAATAAATTTCCCCTTTATTCTTTAATGTATGAATATTAGAAGACTGGTTCTAATTTCCTAGCTCACTGTTGAAGTTTTTTGTATTGAAAGGACAAATAATTTTGTCTGAAAGCAAAAACGGGTTAAGGTGCTTGCCTTGCAAGCTAGCAAACCTCAGTTTGATCTCCAGCACTGCCTGATCTTCTGAACTTCACCTCCTTCCTCAGCACAGAGCCACAGTAGCCCCCAACCATACCTGGTGCAGTAAGTCCTCCTTCCTGTACACAGGGAAAAGCACTTACTACTTAAACTAGAACATTAACATTTTCCCTGACTATACTGCTATCAAACACCCACTTATTTAGCTATCATCACTTTTCATCTTAGATTTGCTATTTCTCTATTTTTTTAGCTTCTTTCCCTGATTGTTCTACCATATCATTATCTTTTCTGGTTAGTTCCACTGGCTTCCCATTTGAACTTAAAATGTTTTACAGTCATTCTTATACAACCTGTTGTGCTTATTACTACTTCAAACTCATGTAAGAAATCTGGGTATGGTGACACTTTTTTCTCTCACCAAATAATCATGTCTTTATATATAACTTTTGAAAAATTGGGTTTATATAGTGTTTTGAACCTTAGTTATATGAAGATATGGATATGACTTTTGCTGTATTATCTTGCTGTTATAAAATTGAGTTGATCAAATGAACATTACACTAAAGGCATCATTTCAATTATGGATTTTGTTACATATCATTGAAAATGTTCATATTATTGAATAGTCTTGATTTTTTTATAGTATAGGTTTAATTGGTTTTTGTTTGTTGCTTAGATTTTAGAAGACCTTTGGTTGTACTCAGCATTTTCTTTTGGTTCTGTGCTCAGAGATCACTTCTAGCAGAGCTTGGGAGAAAATAAACACTGCTGGACTTGATCCCAGTTTGGTTGTATGAGAGCACCTTAACCCTCTGTACTTAAATAAAAAATCTCGTTATTTAATTAAAGAAGCATAGTTTACAACATTATTGATAGTTGAGTTTTAAGCATATAATATTTCAACATTAATCCTACCACAGTGCCAATTCCCATTGTCAGTGCTCCACTTCTACTCTCTGCCTGCCCACCTTGGCAGACACATTACATTTCAGTGATCTTAGCTTAGATCTCATGTTTCAGAGTTGTTGAGGCTGTGCTTTGTATGTATAGTGGTACCACTCCCTCACATCTCCAATATAACCAAAGCCTAGATCCCCATTGTTACCTTATTACTTCCCTTTCTCATCTTTTTCCACCTGGATTTCTTTCCTTCTCTGTTCTCTTCCCAAGCTCTGCTTAACCCCTGTATTATCTATTTAGTTCCTAGGTTTCATTTTTAACATAGAATTGTTAGTTTTTTTTAAATTGAATGATCCGTGATATTTGTAAATAGAGTAACAGTGCGTGTGTATGTGTGTGTGTGTGTGTGTGTGTATATATATATATATATATATATATATATATATATGTTTGAATATATTATATATATATATTGAAATTTTTTTTGTTTTTTTTGGGCCACACCCATTTGATGCTCAGGGGTTACTCCTGGCTAAGCGCTCAGAAATCGCCCCTGGCTTGGGGGGACCATATGTGACGCCAGGGAATCGAACCACGTTCCTTCCTTGGCTAGCGCTTGCAAGGCAGGCACCTTACCTCTAGCGCCACCTCTCTGGCCCCAAGTATTGAAAATTTTATATACTTTTTTTAGTATTTATACAGGAAAAAGAAAGCCTAAGTGTTTATTTAAGGAAAACAGACAGTTACACAATTGCTGGCAGCTTCTCTATGTTAATGAAACTAATAAAAGAAGATGGAAAGTTTGCTAAAGTAGGATTTGAGAAAGACAAATACACAGAAAAAAAGTATAGCTAAAAGAATTGTCTTAGAAAAGATAGTGGATCCGATATGTATTGTCAAAAAAATTCAATAAAATATTATGTTCAAACTATTTCAAGGAACACAAAGCCAAGTAAATTTACTCAAATCATTAAAACATAGGAAAATATTTTTAGTCATTGTATATTCTAGAGTTTAACTTCTTTGGTTTGCTTTTGGGCCACAGATAGTGCTCAGGGCTTACTCCTGGTTCTATGCTTAGGAGTCTTTCTTGGCAGTATTTAGGGACTATATGCAGCACCGGGATTAGACTGGGGTCTGTTGCATGCAAGGCAAATGCTGAACCCAATGTGCTATTTCTAGATATTCTGCTCTAGGCTTCTAGATTGTAGATTCTGTGTGTCACAGCTCTATGAAGAGTTATGTAAATATTTAAGAAATTTGTTTTAAAATAATTTTTCATGACCTATTATTTGTATAATTAAATGGTTTGTTTGCTTATTTTTTATATTTATTGGATTTGCAGAAAATGTCTTGGGTGACTAGTTTGTTAGTGGAAAAAGTTTAAGAAGCTTTGATTTTTTTAAGAGCATATAATTAGTCTTACAGTATTTTGAAATAGCAAACTATTTTAAGAAATGTGTAATAACTAAATAGCAATTAAATCATATTAGATTAAATGAAAATCTAGGGAATATTTCAACTATGTACTATTAAATAATAAATTACAAAGATCAGTGGTACAGCATAAACATTTATTAATCAGGGAACTAATATTTATTTTCACTTGAAAAACCAATATTCATAGAGGGAGAAGAGAGCTTAAAGGCCCATTTGGAATGATTTCAGGTACTAGGCTTGGAAAAGGTATGTATCCATATTCCACTGGCCTTAACCCAATCAGTTCTCTCATCCCCATTTAGCAATAGAACAGACCAGAAAACGTGGTTAAGCTCATGCATATTTGGTAAGCACTAAATATCTCAGTCACAGATATTGATTCAGTTTGATGATTTTTATTACAAATATTATACATAAGTCTTTTCTGGGTTCAGGGGTAGATGCGAGACTAAGAATTGTTTCTTCTCTCCAGTGTCTTAGAAGCAGAATTCATTGTAGACTAGACTTTCAGTTTTAAATTCTCCAAAATTCATTGCCTATGTATTATGAGTCTAATAAGTATTTTTAAAAACAGACAATTTGTATCTACCATCTGTACCCAGTTAGGATTAAGGAAAGAAACAGATGGCACATTCAAATTAGGTAAAAAGAGAAGTTGTAAAGGTGTGAGCAGGATCTGGGAAGGAAACCACAGGGTATAGGAAACTACAAAAGCAATAGTGGAAGGCTAACCATAAGCTGTCTACCATTTTCATTTTCAGGCTTGAAAGGGGAAGAAAAGTTATGTGTAAGTAGTTGTGGTTTGGAGTAGGGGAAAGGTCCAGCCTGTTTGATCTTAAACTACACAAACCAACAAAATTAAACTCTTTAACCTGATTCAGCACCTCTTGTCTTCTGTTGGTATTCCCTTTTATCTGAGTCCCAGTGGGAGCCAGAGGGCTAGAAAACCTGTTGCTGTAATCCATATACAGGTTAGTTTTTTGGGGCAGAGTGCAGCAAAGTGAAGGAACCAGATCTGGAGGGGCAAAGAGAATATAATCTTAAGATTTTTCTTTTAATTTTTTTTTATAAATATTTGTGAAGACCTATCTATTGTAAAGCTCTGAATCCAGTGGACATATACATAAAGTATGACTTCAAAGACCTTGATCTCTAATAAGAGAGGAGAAACCACAAACAAAAACTGAACTCAAAGACAAATCTCCACAAGACTTGTGTTCACACAGTGACTGAATGCCACATGGAGCATTAGAGGAAGTGGAAGTGTTGTTTTTCAGAAAAGGACAAGTTTACCATGCTCCTGTATTGTTAGGGCAGGCAATCAAAAGGAACCAGAACTTGAACTTTGCTTTTCTGAACATTTGACAAAGTTTTTATAGAAAAGAAGAAGACAAAAGCATACATATATTTAACTTGCTCAGAATGCAATCTAGTTTAAGGGGGAAATGTATACAGTATTTATTATTAGAATTAAATTTAGAAATAGTATCCATAATTAAATAAATTTGGGGACTGTGTACTTATACATAGTCATATAATTTGTTTTTAGCATACTGGAAACTGAAACATCTTGCTTTTTCTATTAACCCTCACTAAAAAAAAAGTTTTTGTTTTGTTTTGGTTTGGTTTTTTTTTTTTTTTTTTTTGGTTTTACAGGCCACACCCGTTTGATGCTCAGGGGTTATTCCTGGCTAAGCACTCAGAAATTGCCTCTGGCTCGGGGGGGACCATATGGGACGCTGGGGGATCGAACCACAGTCGCGATCTTTTCTTGGCTAGCGCTTGCAAGGCAGACACCTTACCTCTAGCGCCACTTTGTCAGCCCCGAAAAAAAGATTTTTAAGAAACAGAAATTTGTTAATGTCTATGATATATACTTATGATATATGATATATATCTATTATACATAATATATATTATATATAAGATATTTATAGTGGAATACTGCTTAACTATAAAGAAAAAGAAAAGATCTACTCAGCAATTCATCTTTTATGTGGATTAAATAGAAAGCATATACTGAGTGAAGTCAGAGGGAGAGGAGCAACTACAGAATGGTGTTTCTCATATGTGAAATTTAAAGAAATATAATTGAGGTATAACAGTTGGTCAGTGTACTAGACCCTGAGAGTTGATCTTCAGAACTGAGTTCTAGGGGACGAAAGAGGAAGCAGAAGGAGACCTCAAGACATTGGTCAAGAGACTTTGACACTGGTAGTGAGTATGCTATAGATATGCTTAGAACTCTATTATTAACAGTATTATAAATCACAGTGGCTAAATAAGAAATGAGGGAGAAAAGTCACGAAAATATAAAGCTCTTATGTCAAATGTATTTTATTCTTATGAACAGCAGTAATTTTGATACATAGGAAACAAACTTACAGGTTACAAAAATATATGCAGTTTTAGGTTTTATCATTTAATATACAATAGATTATTATCAACATGCTGTGTTAAAATGTTAAGATCTTAAAAAACTGCTATTCTCTATAACCAAGTTTCAGAATGATCCTTGAGTACAGAGCCAGGATTTAAGTCCTGAACACAGCCAGCTATAGCCAGCCATAGTCCAAACACCAAAATAAGGGGTTTTTTGTTTGTTTGTTTTTTTTGTTGTTGTTGTTGTTGTTGTTTTGGTTTTTGGGTCACATCTGGCAGCGCTCAGGGGTTACTCCTGACTATGCTCAGAAATCACTCCTGGCAGGCTCAGGCGACTATATGGAATGCTGGGATTCAAACCACCATCCTTCTGCCTGCAAGGCAAACGTCTTACTTTCATTCTATCTCTCCAGCCCCAAAATAAAGCTTAAAAAAAAAAACATACAATAGATATTAACTAGATGTACCTGATAATTTTGTAATATATACAAATGTCACTGTACACATGAAAATATGTTATATAGAAATTATTCCTCAATTTAAAAAACAATGTGAATAAAAAATGAAAATGTATCAAAATGACAACATACTGAGCACACAAAGAGCAATATAATATCTGTTCTGAAAATGATTTTAAAGATAAATAATCATGATGCATTACTACTTTGTTTAAAACTGATGGTGATTCAGAGACACTCCAAGAAGTGCTCTGACCAACCCAAGTTAATAAACAAGATGATTGGGATTATATATTCAGAGACAGATCAAACTCTATAATTGTTACTCATACCTATGACTTAGAAATTTTATTATTATCATCCTTCCCTCTAAAGAAAAGAATTTTGGTAAGGAACCAATTTAGAGTAATAGCCAAAGTATAGCGGAGGCCTCATTAATGTGATAATATAAGAAATTTCTACCTTTTTGGCTTTTTTTTTTTTATCACCTTTTGAAGTCAAATCCTATTAGCAATCCATTTCTTTTCCAATGTTTCTTTAAGGCTATAACCTAAAATTTTATAGGAAAAACACAAATAGACAAATAGAACGTTAACCTCAAACAATTTTATTTGTTAAGTTATTCAACGTAACCATGCATATAAAGTGATTTTTCAAAAAGAAAAAATAGCAATACTACATCATTTTCAGCCTCATAGTGCTTAATTGATGCTCTTTGCAGCTGTAACTTTTTTCTTTTCATTTCATATGCTTGCTGTCATTTGCTTGTTTCTCTTCTGTGAACAAACGACTTTCTTTTTCAAACCTTATATTGTGTTTTTATTTATAGAATACAAAGTACAATGTGATTCTTATTATTTGCTAATTCCTGTTTACATGCCAGATCCCTATTCTAATGTATTTTGGGGATAAATTTACTGAAAATATTCAGTGCTTATATTTTCAGTTTTGAATTTATTCATATTGTGACAGTAATTGGTGGAAAACTGTTTCTCACAGCTGACAGGCCAAAAAAAAAAATAACGAAAAAAAAATAACTTGAGGACAAAGCTACCACATGCCATAGAGCTGAATACCCATTAGATATTTATTTAAGAGTGGCATTTGTACTTGCATTATTTAAACTATTGTGAAAAAAGATATGGGAAGAGATCATATTTGCAGCAAGCATATTAAAGAATTTATCTTCAAAAATTCTATTTTTGAATAAGTATGCTTTCTACCAGACATTTTATTAATCACACAAAACAGGTAATAGTTCTCAAAGAATTAGGAACCATTCATGAATACAGTAAGATTAATTCTTTGGTGCGGGGCTTCAGGTTGACCCAGGGCTTCCATTTACCAAGCCATTCTTGGAATTCTCAGTCAACTGAGCCTACAAGTCAGTATGATTGCCTGAGTGGGGTGGGATTGGTTCACTGATGACTTTGTAATACCTGGGTCACCTAGATGTAACAGGGGATACCTTTATTGGTGATACTTGGGGCTATGAGATGAATGAGATGAAACTGGGGTTGGGAATATGAAGGCGTGTATCCTAACCTCTGTGCTATCTTCCCAATCCCTGGATTTTTAAAAATGTTTGAACTGAAATATACATATATAGATAAAGAGCTACATATCTCCTAAAATCAGCACACATTAAAAATTGGCAGTGAATGATTTATAATTTTCTAGCAGACACGTATTTGGCAAACTGTTTAAGTAAAGATATAATATATATTCAGCTAGGGAGATGTTTCAAAGGACTGGAGTTTATGCTTTGCCTTTAGGACCTCCAAGTCCCCTTTTCATCTTGGTCTCCTGAGCATCAGTGTGGACTCCTAGGAAACAAGCAAAGATAATACTTTGTCTCTCTTTCAGCTATCAATTTGGACCATTAATTGTCATATTGATTGAGGAGCCTCTGGTATCTTAGAGTTCTTTAGGTGATAAAATAGCTGGTCTTTTTGTTTAATGATGGTGTCTATATTTATATTCTTTCTGGAAAGTATGAAAAGTTAAGATTTAGTAAAAGCCAAATCATATTTCATTTATGTCTCATCCAACCTAAAACCCAGCTTTCTCTTATTCTTATAAGTCTTCTGAAAGTAGAAATAGATGGGACAATCATGCACAGTTTGTTTTGTTATATCTAATAATTTATTGGTTAAATTTTGAGGAGCTATTGATACATGGCTCAAAGCAGGATAACTCTTTTTTTTTTTTAATGGTTTTTGGGCCACACCTGGTGACGCTCAGGGATTACTCCTGGCTATGTGCTCAGAAGTCGCTCCTGGCTTGGGGGACCATATGGGACGCTGGGGGATCGAACCTTGGTCCGTCCTAGGCTAGCACTGGCAGGCAGGCACCTTACCTCTAGCGCCACCACGCCGGCCCCAGAATAACTCTTTCAGAATTTATATATTCTATGAAACCATTTTAGATGCATTATTGAAATGAAAATTTATACAGTCCTTAATGGAATACTTTAAGAATTTTAGGAAGTTGTTAAATTGTCTTTTCTCTGCATTTAACCATAACATAAAATGTACGAAAACCTTAACCTTATATGTTAAGATGTCTAGCAAGTTTTATTTACTCTTTTGCTTTTTACTTCTATGCATGGTCTGTGTGTTGGGTTAAAGGGTTCCTCAAATGTTCATGGTAGCCCAAAACTTTTAGAATGTAATCTTACTTGGAAATAGGACCTTTGCTTATTATGGTGTCTTACTGGATTTAAATATGCCCTAAATACAATGGCTGAAGTCTTTCTAGAAGAGAAGACATAAAAAGAGTGATATACAGGGCCAGAGCTGTGGCGAAGCAGTAGGGCATTTGCTTTGCTTGTGACTGACCCAGGATGGAACTCGGTTTTGTCCCCCGGCGTCCCATATGGTCCCCAAGCCAGGAGTGATTTCTAAGCACATAGCCAGGAGTAACCCCTGAGCATCGCAGGGTGTGACCTAAAAACCAAAAAGAGGGGGGGAGATTTTATGAAAGTGGAGAAATTATGTAGTTATGATCTAAGGATCAATACAGAATATCATCATCTCTAAAGTAGGGAAGATGAGTTCTCCTAGGAATCTTTTTTTTTTTTCTTCCAGTTTTTGGGTCACACCCGGCGGTGCTCAGGGGTTACTCCTGGCTGTTTGCTCAGAAATAGCTCCTGGCAGGCATGGGGGACTATATGGGACACCGGGATTCGAACCAACCACCTTTGGTCCTGGATTGGCTGCTTGCAAGGCAAATGCCACTGTGCTATCTCTTCGGGCCCTCTCCTAAAAATCTTAAGAAGTACCATCTTCCTACTTATACCTTGATTTCAGATTTTTTGCCTTTAGACTGTGTGAGAATAAATTTCTACAGTTTTAGGTTGCCCAGTTTGGAATCTGGGGGAGGCAGGTGAGTATACTGGTGATGAACGTGGTGTTGAAGGTAGAGTCATGAGAAATCATCCTTAACAGTATTGTAAAACACAGAATCTCAAATTAAAAAAGAGAACACCAAGGCCATAGTGATAGGATATAGTGTTTATATTTGCCTTGCATGTATCTGACTAGTCTTAATCGCAAGCACCATATATGGTATACCCACACCCCACAGAAGTGATCCCTGAGCACAGAACCAAAGTTTATGCACTCTCAGGTGTACCCTCCAAAAATAAAAGCACCTAGACAAAATATGAAAAAAAAAATGTTCTAGATTGCTGAGACTAATTATGGTTCCTAGCTTTAGCTTTTGAAATAAGTCTCAAAGTGATTAATCATCAGATCTCGTAATCTGGGTCCAGGCAAGATATTTCTAAATTGGTCTTTTCCTTATGACAAAAAAAAAAAATGAGTTTTAGTCCATAGAATTTTGTAAGACTAGCCTTCCACAAAGGAATCTGCTTATTACCTTTTCTCATTCTTGTGGGTGTAAAGTTTGAGACTTTTGTTTGTTTACATGGGCCTATATTGCAGCTAATTTTCTTTCAGTGCTGCTTCTGCTTTATTGGATCTGATAGATTGTGTCTGTGCTTTTACTGTTCTTCAGTTAATTTTTATTTCTCTTTGATCTTTGATTTTTTTTTGTTTTTGTTGTTGACCCAAGAGTTATTCAGAATCATGTCGTGTAGTCTCTATGTGTTTGGGTTTTTTTCTCCTGTTTTTGTGGTTGATTTACATTTTAATACTAATAAGATGAAGTAATTATTTTAGCCTTTAAATACTTAGACCTATTTTGTGTCCCAACATATAATCTTTAATCAATCTATCCCTGAATTATAGTCTATAATTCTCAAGGAATAAGAATGTATGATATGTCCATTCTGTGAGTTATGTGTTGAGATCCTGAAATTATTGCAAATGTTTTAAATCTGCCTCTTGAAGACTGTTGATTCTTTTGTGTAGTTGTTATTCTTATGCTAGGTACACTTACTATTCATGGCTTTTTTAATGACTTGATCCTTCAATCAATATATCATTTCTGTCTTTTACTCATTACCTTTTTCAATTAAAACTCTTACTTTATCAGATATGAAAATAGCATTTTCTACTCTGCACTATTACCGTGGAACACATTGCTACAACTTTTCAATCTAAAATGATAATTCTCTTTTATCTGACAAAAGACTTTTGTATGCAAAATATCAGTAGGTTTTGCTTCTTCATCCATTCAGCCACTCTGTATCTCAATTCATTAGTTAATACCATTCACATTAATTGATGTACAGGTTTATTTATTAAAGTCCTTTTGTTTTTTTAGTCATTTGTACTTTTATTTTCTCCCCCTTTATTAAGTTTATTTTCTTCTTTTTTTTTCATGGTGTCTCCTAATGATTCTATTTTTTTGTTTTCTCTTCTTAATGTCTACATTTTAGATTGTTGTCTTGTGGTCATCATGGGGTTTGCTTCATACTTTCTGCATCTAAAAAATATATCTTTTGTGCTGGTATCAACTCATTATCATTCGACTATACTCTTTTCTTTCTCCTCATTCCTTTTTATCTTTTATTGTTGTCTCATGCCACTGTTATTTTGATTAATATATTACTATTAATTTCCTTACTAAAATTTAGTTGTGTTCTTTTATCTAGAAGAACTCCTTTTAATATTTTTAATTAGTTCTTGTCTGGTGGTGACACACCCTATTAGATTTTGTTTGTCTGGCTGTCTTTAATTTTCTGTTATATTTGGATGCTAAGGTATTCATGACTGGCAGTGTTCGTTTTCTGGTAGTATAAATAAGTCATTTCACTTTCTTCTAGCTTATAGATTTTCTGCTTAAGAACCCTGAAAGATTTAATTTCTCTTTGATCTTTGATTATTTTGTTTACTCTGAAAGTTCTTAGCAGAACAGTTCTTAGCAGAAAGAGTTCTTAGCAGAAGAAAGACTAGTCTTTTATTTGATACTTTTTTTTCACTAGCAATTTCCTTTGCCAAAGAAATATCTTTTTTTGAGGGGGAGTAGTTATTGCCTTGCAGTTATTTAATAGTATACTGATATATGTAATTTTGTATTAAAAAATTTAGTTCTCTTGGCTTCCTATACATTTATAATCAGTTCTTTGGTTTGTGAAGCTCTGAGTTATTATTTCTTTGAATGTGGTCTCTATTTCCTTTTCGGGCTTTTGCCATCTGCAGTTCTTACTATCATGATATTTATTCTTCTAATAGAGTCTTATTTTTGTATTTTTATTTTTCTCTCAATATAATTTCTCTTCTATGTTATACTTTATATATCAGATTGAAGTTCATTCATTGTATTCTTTCAACCAGTATCTCTGGAATTTTTTTTTAATACTTAACACACTCATTTATTTGTATACATGCTGTATTTCTAGTTGTACAATATGAATGCTTTTCTTTCATCATTTTCTTTTTACATATTTTTGTTATACAGAGTATCTTGCACTTTTTTAACCGATTTTAAGAAAATGCATCACATAGTTGACATAATACATTTTCTTCAGATAAGTGAGAAGAGTAAAGTTATTATTTTAAAAAAGAATAGGAAGAGAAAAGGAAAAGAAAGAGAAGAAAGATATTTTAAAAAAGAAAAAAAGATAACATAGAGGTAAGGCATTTGCCTTTCATGCAGAAGGTCATTGCAACTACTACTGATCAGCACTGTAGCAGCCCTCAATAAACTTATTACTAGAATGTATACAATGTGTCTCAATATAAAAGGAGTAACCAGGAAGATAACTTAGCCAGATTTGAAACCCAGTACCATGTGGCCTGTAAGGACCTCCAGCTCAGGTCCTGGAGGGCCCTTTATTAGGGTAAGGCCCTGGCAACTTAAGTACTAGAGCTCATAGTCTTTGGGGTCCACTCCGGTTACACACCACAGTGATGAGGGTTGAGCAAATGGTGCCAAGGACCATGTAGTATAAGGCCTGGGTTCTGCCCATCTGAGCTCTCTCCCCAAACCAATTATTTCTCCTTTAGTATTTCCACTTACTTTTCTGAAATGTTTATTTGTTTCTGAAGTCATCAGGGCTTTTAGATATAAATATGACTGCCCTACAGATCGCCAGACTCATCTGAATGTCCAGGATTTTGCCCAGTCCTTTCGTTCTCCAGCAAGACTGCTAGTTGGCTTTTTGTTTTTGTTTTACATTTTGTGTTCTGCTCCAAGCTCCCAATGCTGTAGCAACAAATTTCCTCTTTTCTCGCTGATGTTTCATACTGATGATAAATCACTTTGTCAGGTAGAATTATAACCTGGCACAGAGCCCATAATTTAAAAAAGAATCTCACTTTCATGGAAAATTTACCATCTTAAGTAAGGTTTCCTTCATAGATATTATGATTGGAAAGAGTATAAAAGGGTAAAAGGAATTTTTTGGTGCTACCTGGACTGTAAGTGGCATTGTGAAAGGCCTTTATTGTCACTGTGGTGAAAAGAAAGCTCTAGCTATTTGTCTGTGGTTTTATAGTTTTTTAATTTCATGGCAAATACAAAGACTAAAGTTCTTCCAAAGAAATTTATTAAATGTGAATGAAAAAAATCAAGCCACAGTTGTGTCTTTGAGAGCTAGATTGCTCTCAATCTAGCTGTTTTACTATTAACAAACACATTTAGTTCTTGTCACAAATGTCAGTGTCTTAGAATATGAACAAGTGTGTAGGATCTTTTTTGCTCTGATATATAATGGGGCTGTCAGTGCTAATGTGGATTTATTTCTGAGCTTGTAGGTTCTTGAGAATTTTATGAAAGATTTGCATACAAAACTCAGAGCCTAAAAAATTATGTATCATAAAGTTGAAGTAGATGGGTCCAGGCCCCTCCCCAATATCCAGGCTCTCCGGCCTGTGTATGCTGTCCTACGTCCTCATCCTCTCTGTTCACTTCTAGTGTATAATCAATGGCCTGCTCTTGTCGGTACACCATTCTCTATTCACTGTACATGTTCCTGTTCTGGAATCGGCAGCTGGAACTGAGTCAATTATTTTTTGGTAGGATTTGCTTCTCTGTAACCTGTCACTGGCCCTCTCTGGGACTGTACCGGAGAAACACTCTATGTCCTCATTTTATCTTTAGTCTCTTGCAGTGTACATGTAGGTGAGATCCCTGCTCTCCTGCCATCTCTCTGGATGTAGGTGAGGGTGCAGAGAAAGAGCATGGTCTCCCTGAGAGTGTCCTCTTATCTACTGCAATCTTCTACCCCAATTATCTTTCTTTGGAGGCTAGACTTCAAATCATCAATCAAATTGACTAAGTTCACTTGACACTCTACCCTTCCACTCCACTGTATCAGAACTGAGTTCTAAAATGTATTCCCTAAACCACAAAAAATACATACATATTTTTTAAAGCTTATGCTTTAAGTTACCTTGAGGAAGGGAGAAATAGTACATTGGTTAACGTGCTTCCCTTGCATGCAACTGACCTGAGTTCAATCCTCAGCATCCCATATTATCCCATGAGCACCACTAGGAATAATTCCTGAGTGCAGAGCCAGGAGTAACCCCTGAGCATAACCAGGTATGAGCCCACCCCCCCAAAAAAAATAAATGGAAAATAAAATTGTGTGTGGGTAGTTTCTAGTGAAGATATATGTTTTCTTGGGTTTTTTTTATTTTTTAAAAACTTTGATTGATTGATTGATTGAATGAATGATTGGTTGGTTGATTGGTTTTGGGCCAAACCTAGTGGTGCTCAGGGGTTACTCCTGGCTCTGCACTCAGAAATCACCACTGGCAGACTGGGGGACCATATGAGATGCTGGGAATCGAACCTGGTTTCTCCCTGGTTGGCCACATGCAAGGCAAATGCCTTACCGCTGTGCTTATTTTTTTTAATGAATAAAATATATAAATAGCTATATAATTTTTGCCAAATAATTCAGTTGTCAAGTTAGTGGGCTTAGTGCTTACTCAAACTGTTTGAAAATAAGATTCATTTAAATTTTAAAATATGTATGCTCTTAAGCCAGACAGACCACCTTAAGATACATAAAAGACAAGGACAAACTTTGTTTTTATATGAAGAGTAAACATTAGTGTTAAAAAAATTAAGGTTCTTGTTGGATAAGCAAATTTGCCTAAGGAAAGAAGTAATGGAAATATTTAATAATTTGCCTCGGAAGGTTAGTGCTGTCAGAACTCCCAGGCATCTCTCTTTAAGCCATTATACTTTGGCTAATTATCTTATTTATGAATCTCAGAACAATTGATCTCAATACTCACCTGAGTAAAACTCCTTACTGTGTTTTTAAAAATAATTATTTTATTGTTTTCAGAAAAGTGTCATTTTATATTCTTTTATGTGGTTATCCTTTTGCCTGTAATTGGAAAGTGCAAAATAAATCACTTTGACTGCAACGACACTATGGTGGTGACCAAAGTGAATTAAAATTAAGATGGGTTCAGGGAAGTAGCACAGGCTGGGCACCTCCCAAGCAGTATTTTCAATCCTTGTGCCCTATATAGCAGCCTACTTGGCTGAGAATCACTAGAAAGTGGCCCCAGGTTCCCTGAGCTTTACTTAGGAGTTCTTCCTGCAATGAATCAAGATAGGCTATGAGGCAGGGAGACCACTCCCAATCAAATTACTTTTATTTTTAATAAAAACTGTAACACAAAACAATCCATACCAATCTTATCTCTCTGGGAATCAAAGGTCTTCTCTTCCCTCCCCTCCTCTTTCCTTTTCCCTTTCTTTCCTTTCCCTTCCCTCCCTTCTCTCTCCTTTTCTTCCCCTTCCTCTTTCCTTCTCTTCCTTCTCCTCTCCTCCCATCTCCTCTGTTCCTCTTTCCTTAATTTCTCCTCCATTTCCCTTCTCTTCCTTTCCCCTATGCTCAGGGTTTCCTCTCAGCAATATTTAAGGATCATGAGGTAACAGGAATCAAATTGGTGTCATATGAGACATGTGAGACAAGAGCTTTAACCCCTTCACTGCCTCTCCAGCTCCAAAAGAAATGCATATTATTGTTTAAATTTTTATTTGTATTCAAATTTTGCATTCTTTCTTATATAAACATATAAACATACACATATATATGATTTTATTTTTGTCAGTTTTAAAGATCAGATATATCCCTATAGGTTCTAGCCTTTTTATATTGTTGTGTCCATATTTTTATGTAACCTCTTATTAATCAAATATGTCACAAAAAGACAGTAATTTTTATAACTCGGTTTTACTTAACACAAAGTTACCCTTATTAAGAAAGCTTTATTAGGAGCCAGGAGATAGTATAGTAGTTAGAACATGTTCCTTGCAAGCATGAGACCCAGGCTCAATTTCTGGCAACAAAGATACCCTGAGAATGCCACATAAAACTATTTCAATGCAACTCTCAAGGCCCCCCACCAAGCACAGGGTGACTTGGGTATGCCCAATCATACTCTCTAGGTCCGAGTACCACGATACCCTCAGGCCCTTACTCTGAACTGCCTATTTAGTTGTCTAGAATAACTGGTGGGGTCCCCAGACCTCTTGATCACGGTTGGGAGACCCCTAAATGTAAGTGCTTTTATTTTTTACCTCTTCCTTTAAAAATTGCTTTTAGCCTATGTAATTTTAGATCCTAATCAAACACTGAAAAGTTACTTAAGGAACTGGAGGGATAGCACAGTGGTAAGGTGTTTGCCTTGCACACGACCAACACAGGATGGATCCTGGTTCGAATCCCAGCATCCCATATGGTCCTCCATGATGACTATCAGGAGCAATTTCTGAGCACAGAGCCAGGAATAACCCCTGAGCGCCGCCAGGTGTGATCCAAAAACAAAAAAGAAGAAAAAGAAAAGAAAGAAAAGAAAAGTTACTTAAAGGATAAGATTTTATTTACCAGAGCACACTGTGATATTGGCAAAAAATACTCAATTTACTTTTAGAAAGAAAAGAAAGCAGTTTAACTCTTTGGATTGTGTATCAGTTGGCACCACAGGATACTAGACACTTTACAACATAAACATTGATGTTTTATATAGGACAAAATTTAAATCCTAGCTCTTCTACCATTTTTTTTGACCATGACCCATATTAATTTCTTTATCAAAAAATTGAGAATATAATTAGTTCCAAAGTGAAGATTATAAGCAATAGCTTAAGAAAAAGCATGTAATTATGACTTACTCACATGTAATGATGGAAAGTAGTACTCCCCCAAATTACATAGCATTATAAATCAATGATAATTCAATAAAATTAGTTATAAATCAGTAAAAACTGGGGGAGCACTAATACCCTGTCTTAATCTGTGTGTCCACTTGACCCCAAAATGTGACCTTATTGACCATAAAAATTGTTTTCTGGAATATTGCAGGTTCATGTTGGGGTCCTTTTGAATCAGTCCCCTCTTAGCAGTGCACCCAGCTGATTCTTTAAAGCAAGCTACTGAGCCCATCATTCTTCTGCTTTGTTAAACTGGCTAGTTGACTCCTTATTGCGTTATAATACACCTGCCTGGTGTATTTGGGCCTTCTGTGCTCTGATCCTATTGCTGTTCTAAACTCTTTGGCCCTGTTGGCATGATATGAGTGTTTGCCAAGTGAGAGGAAACCCAGAATCACATATTACTGGTATTTGGGGTTTTTTTTTGGGGGGGGGGATCATACCTGTTCCTGGTTATTCCTGGTTCTGTACTCAGGGATCGCTTGTGGTGGACTGGGTGGGGGGGCATATGAGGTATCAGGAATTGAATCCAGGTTGGCTGCATGCAAGGCAAACATTCTGCCTGCTGTACTCTTTCTCTGGCCCCAGGTTATTTTCTTTTGTTTCTAATTTTAGTTTTTGAGCCAATAGTCAATGAGATTAAGTTCAGTGCAGCAAGGGCTGGTCCAGTAGTAGTGGGTATTGAACTCAGGGGTATGAACATGCAAAAGATTTCTTCTGATCTCTGTGCTTTATTTTTTGCTTTAGTCTGTCCTTGTGTTAATGATAGTGACATAACCTGTCATGGTTTCATGGCACTGTTAGCATGAAATACTTTACTTTCTGTACCCCATTTGAGGAACTAACTGCATATTTTATTTTGTCCTCTATTGTCAGACCTACATGAGGTTCCAGTGCAATTTCTGGCCATGACCAGTCATAGCTCTAATGCTTTGTTCTAGTTTTTGGTATCTGTAAATGTCAAATGTATATAAGGTTGTTTTTTTAATCGAGATAAAATTCATGTCACATAAAATAAACTATTTCAAGTTTGCAATACAGTAGCATTGAGTTCCTTGTGCGCGATCAATCTTCTAGGCATACAACATTTATAAGGACATTTAAATAATCTAATGTAGAGCATCTTTGAATGAGTGAAAGCAGAATATACTATGTGATGCATAAATAGTTTCTTTTTTTTTTTTTTATTTTTTTTATTTTTTTTTTTTTTTTTGGTTTTTGGGCCACACCCGTTTGACGCTCAGGGGTTACTCCTGGCTATGTGCTCAGAAATTGCCCCTGGCTTGGGGGGACCATATGGGACGCCGGGGGATTGAACCGCGGTCCGTTCCTTGGTAGCGCTTACAAGGCAGACACCTTATCTCCAGCGACACCTTCCCGGCCCCTCATAAATAGTTTCTAATTCACTTGGAGAAAAAGGTACAGATGAACTGTTTAGAAATCACACTCCTCACTTTATTATGGTAAGCCTGGGGCCTTTTAAGTTCCTAGCACTTTTATTAAGGAAACCGCTCCTTAAATACCAAAAATCAAAGAATTGTCAAAGTTACAAAATGTGTACGTGTGTGTAACGATGGTGCTTAACACAATGGAATACTACCTGGCCTTAACAAAAGAAAAGTCATGCAAATTGCTGCTACATGGAGTGACCTGGAGAGGATCATGATGAGTGTAGTTAGAAGGAGAAAGACTGATACAGAATGTTCTCTCATATACAGGATATATAAAAACATAATACTGGAATAACAAATAGCCAATGACAATAGAAGCAAAGAACATGAGAACTGGTCTTTAGTATGAAACAAGCCCCACGAGGGGGTTGGAGAAAGTGATGGGGGAAGGAGTTGGGAGGATGGAGGGGACAGACAACATACCTATGGTGGAAGGAGGATGTGGTGCTGAAAGTGGTACAGTATTAAGTATGAAACCCTCTGAGCAACTAAACTGTTCTAAACTGTACTGTAAGCCATACTATAAATGTGTGTGTGTGTGTGTGTGTGTGCGCGCGCACACCTTGTAAAAGCAGACTGGTGGGAGTTGGAAATGGGGATGAGGTGGGTATTGGTGAAGGAATCGATGTTGAAACATTGTATGCCTGAAAACCCAATTATGAATAACCTTATCATTTCATGGTAACTATGCCAAAAATAAAATTTTAAAGATACATATTTGAATACTATGTACTTATTAGGGAAAGTGAAGGCATAGAATTTGCTTATACTTGGATGAATAGAGAGTATTATGTTGATCGAAAAGAATCGAGGGAGAGGGAGAAACAGAATGATCGCGCTCATTGTGGAATATAAAGAAAAGATAGTATGGTAATAAAAATGTCAACACTTGTCTTTTTCTCCCTTATAGTAGCTATCTTAATACATATGGGGGTAGTGTACTATACTTGATATATTTTTGTTATGATGTTACTATTTGGATAGTGATATGGGCCACACCAGATGGTGTTTCTGGCATGTGCTCAGTAGTGATCCCCAAAAGTGTTCAGGGGGACTATTTATAATGCTGGGATATAAACCAAGGTCTGCCACATACAAAAAAAGTACCTTAACCCATGTACAATCTCTCTAGCCATGTTGTTTCATAATTTACCTTCCCTTCTTGTCCCTTTGTTGTTACTTTTGTGATAACCAAGCATTACATACTTAGTTCTGTTTCATGCTGACATTCATGTTTTTGTGGTATCCTCTCACACTTGATGGCCGGTGCCCTGGAGATTGCACACTTGGTTGTGGTGTCAGAGATCCCAAGATGCAATGCCTCTAGTATCACTCTCAGTGTTGCTCAGCATGTGGGAAAGTGCTCTACATTGAGCTTGAGATCTCAGGCCTGCAAAGCACATGTTTTCCCACGGGACTGTCCCTGGGCCTGAGTACTATACTTTAAATCCAGCCCAAAGTCAAATAAAATTTAATGTATTATTCAATCATATTTAGAGACTAGGTGGAAGTTTCAAATTGAAACCTCTTTTCTCTTCCCCTTATGACAGACAGCACAAAAAGTCAGGAAAACTTGTTTTGGGAATTGACCAACACAAAACCAACTAAATCTCTCTGAAGTAGTATGAATAATTATAATTATCAAGTGTAATTATTCATGTATTTATTTTGAATATTGTAAAAAACATAACTATACTCAGACCAGAGGTGACTGGTGCAAGAATAGATTAGGATGTCAGTAAGCTCTTTGTGATCCATTTCTCTGCTATCTTTCCCCCTAGTTTTATATAAATAAAAGGTTAGAAAAAACTGATAATAATTAGAAGTAGTAACACTCACAAGAAAAATTAACTAGGTTCAGTATCAGAAAGGTAAAGAACAGAAGGTAAAGTCCACATCTTGCCTGCTGCCAGCCCCATTTCTAGCACCTTTTCACAGAGCTAGGAACAGCCCCTAAGCAATGCTAGATGCAGCCCCAAAACACAACACCCCTGCCCCCTGCAAAAAAAAAAAAGTGTTAATGTAAACTAGCTGGGCAGTTTATTTATTTATTTATTTGTGTTTTGAGCCACACCCAGAGGTGCTCAGGGTTTACTCCTGGCTCTGTGCTCAGGAATAACTCTTAACAGGCTTGGGGAACCCTCTGGTATGCTGGGAATCAAACCTGGGTTGGCTGCGTGCAAAGCAAAGGCCCTACCTGCTGTGCTATCACTCCGGCTCCAAGGTTGGGTCACTTCAAAGTAGTAAGTCAGTGCCACTAGGATGTGCTTATGTTAAAGTATACTATGTTTTATTTATAATTAACAGAAAAGCTAAAGAAAATGGGGTATCTGGAGGATGTTCCATTTATTAGGCAGGAGGAAAAGAAGCCTAACAAACAGCATAAACAACTCTCCAAGTTGTTTAAGATGGCTCTTTTATAGGTTATCAGATTGGAAATTGTTTTCTTTTCAAAGAAAATTAAAAAAAAATTATAATACTTTTATATAACTTATTTTTTCAATGTTGCAGAACAGAGTATGTGGCACAAAGCATATATTCAGTTGTCTAAAATTACTCTCACCATTTTGACTGTGTAAAATTGAATTTCTCTCAATTTTCTATTTTCTGTAGTGATTCTTCTAATCTCTATTGTCCACCTTTTCCTACTTAACTCCTACTTGACAGGCATCTCACAGAAAGTTTCGCACAGAAAATTTTGACTTCACAGTTCAGGGGTACTTGTTTATTCCTACATGCTATCATAGGTTACAACAATCTTCACTCTTACACTTATCTCTCTCTAGTCAATCTCTGCTCTTAACTGAGTGACCCCTGAAAGCACCAGTATATTTCAGATTAGTAGTAGCCAAAGAGACAAAGTTGTTGCAGGCTACTGTGCAGAGAACTATACCTAATATTAGTGTTGGTTTGCCTCTGGGAATGAGACCATTAGGTTGTTTGATATTAAGTCACAGTGGAAAAATATTGAGACTGTTGAACTGGACTGTTATTAACCTAATCCTTTCTCCCCATAAATTATGTTTGGCACATTTTTGTGTTTATATAAGTAGTATTATATAAATTATATAACATGTATTATATAAATAATGCTTAGATCTATGTATATTTTAATTATATAGTTTAATATTTTAAAATGAGTGGACACTAAGGGAAATAATTTAAATTTTGCTATGACATTTTAAGATTTATTTTTTGGTTTTTGGGCCACACCCGGTGACACACAAGGATTACTCCTGGCTATGCGCTCAGAAATCGCTCCTGGCTTGGGGGACCATGTGGGACACCGGGGATCGAATCACAGTCCACCCTAGGCTAGCGCAACAAGGCAGATGCCTTACCGCTTGTGCCACCAGACACATTAAGTTTTATATAGGAAGAATGGTGGAATTGTTGATACAATAATACTATTATAAAGTCATCATCTTCTTTCTTCCACATGAGACATAAAATTGAGAACTCCTGGAGCCAGAGCAGTGGTGCAAGCAGTAGGGCACCTTACACGTGCTACCCTAGGTTCAGTCCCCCGGCATCCCATGTGATCCCCTGAGCTAGGAGCAATTTCTGAGCACATAGTCAGGAGTAACCCCTGAGCCTCACCGAGTGTAGCCCAAAAAGCAAAAAAGGGGGGGGTCAAAATAAAAACAGGACCAGGGAGGTAGTCTAAAGGGGGGCTGGAGCACTTACTTTACATGCTGGAGCCTGCATTTGATCTCTTGACACTGCCTGATCTCCAGAGCACCTCCAGAGCAACTCTCAAGCACTTCTAGGTTAGCTCCCAAATGAAAATAAAGACATAAGCAATGCAATGAAAGGAAAAAGTAAAATCAGGGTGAAGGAAAGTTACAAGACATGACGCTTTAATATAAACTCTTAAGTTCACATATTTTCTAATGTAACTTTGATCCACATGACAGCCATGACATAAAAAGACTTACTCTGGTTATGTCTTTACAGTGACTGTGAGATGAATTATCTAAATAACTTTTTTAGAAGAATATGACTATTTTTGTGTCCCTCCCAAATTGGTTGCATTTTTTTTAATTACCTGGTTTTTTTTTTCAACCAATATAGAAAGTACAAAATTTGGGGCAGTAGAGATAATACAACAAGTAAGGCTCTGAGTTGCATGCAACTGACTGGAATTTGGTTCCAGGAACCACTAATAGTCCTCTAAACCCTGTTAAGAATGATTAATGAGCACAGAGTGAAGAGTAGGTCCCAAGTACAGCAGGGAAGAGGGGAGAAGGAAATAGAAAGAATAAAGAGAGATTTTCATAATGGCTAATTTGTGCTTTTATATTTCTAGCATTATAAGAGCTTGTAAATTTTTAGAAACCCTAAATAATACCTGGGTCACTGTTAATCTTTCTTGGTCCTGGTAAAATAAAAGTTTTTGTAGTTTCCATAGTACTGATATCTGATGTGACTATCAACACAGTTTTCCAGATAGACATTGTGAAATGTAATGAAAAATTGTCTTTAGCAACATCCCCTTATAAATTTGATACTTTCTATTTTCTGGAAGTCAGACTTACAATAGCACTGAAGTATGGTTCATTATGCTTCATCAGATTTTAAATGCCACCGTTTTGTCTGGGGGCTAATATACTATCATATAGCAATTGGTCTCTTTGTTGATTTGACTTTATCTAGGACTATAGAAACCCCTAGCTTACAACAAAATCCACTTTTTTCTTCCTGAATACACAGCACCTATTTGATTCCTTCAAAATAAGGTTGAAGGGCCAGAGTGATAGCACATCGGTAGGGCTTTTGTTTTCCTTGCACTCAGCTGACCTTGGATGGAACACGGTTCGATCCCTCAGTGTCCCATATGGTCTCCTAAGCCAGGAGCGATTTCTGAGTGCATAGCCAGGAGTAACCCCTGAATGTCACTGGGTGTGGCCCAAAAACAAACAAACAAACAAAAATCAGATTGATTTTTCTCCATTGTAAATGAAAGTGATCTGAATCACTTCCTGATTTGACCAGTGAAAATCTTCATCCATTCCATCCATATATAGGCACTTTTTCTCATTGAAAGAACTGGGAGTGATCAGGAAACTTTGGGAGTCATGTTGAAAATAACTAAAGTATGATTCTATAGAAAGAACCATAGCATATCACCCACCTAGGATTGTTCCATAGGAAGTACACTTGTTATTGTCTAAGCTTCCTAATTTTTATACTATTTGTTACAACAGCTTAGATTATGCTTACTAGCACAGTATTTTAGTCAGGATAACAGTAAAAATTGAGCTAGATCCAGGTGCTTAATATGTGTTTTTTGTTTTATTTATTTTTTTTTTTTTTACCTTTTTACTGTCTTCCTACAATTTGGCATCATTCAAAATAGGGTTCTGCCACAGAATGGGCCAGTAAGTGACTCCAGAAGTTTCCATCTATATGGTCTTTATAGCACAAGATCATAAATGTTAAAAACAAAAACAAAAACCTTTCCTGGAATCTCAAACAAAGATCTGAGAAAACATTAATTGGCTGAGCTTGATTACGTGCTCATTACTGAAGTAGTTTTATCACCAAGAAGATGTAATACTCTAGCTAAACATAGTTTAAATTTCCGCTTTTACCCAGAAGCATGATAGCCCACCCAAATCTGAACAGAGCAGAGTCTTAGAGGATGGGGCAGTGAGTGAATCGTTCACTAAGGAAAGAACAAGGAAACAAAGATGTTCACATAAATTTGAAATAAAATGAAAGAAGGCAAAGCATATTAATGCATTTTTTGTTGAAAGCTTGAATTGTTGGTGGAGGGGTGTAATAGTGGAGTTTTTTTAGATGTAATTTTTCCAAGTGGGTTTAATAATAAAATCTAGAAGAGCCCAAATTATGCATTTTCTTTCCAAAGGGGAAGGAAACATATGCCCTTTGGAATGTTCAGTCCCTCTGCTAGACAGTAGGTGGTGACATTGTCACATGATAGTCAGGTTGCTGGATTGCAAAACTAAGAAAGGATGTGAGGAGTAATGTAATGATTTGAAACTGGATGTTTAGAGAAAGAAAAAAAAAAGGCAGCACAAACCTGATTTTATTTGAATGATGTTAACACATCAGACATTTATAGCACAGGAGGGAACCATATTAGTTACAAAATCTTATTAAATTAACATATAGATAATTAGATATCAAAAAGTTAAGTCAGTGTTGTTACTCTTTCTTAGTCCTGGTAAGATAAAATAATACTTGTTTTTCTAGTTTTCTTAGTACTGGTATCTGATATGACTTTCAACACTTTTACAAGTAAACATTGTGAAATGTAATGAAAAAGTGCCTTGAACAACTTCCCCTAGTAGATTTAATACTTTTATTTTGTCCATACATTTTCTTTGAGCTTTAAAAAAAAATAAATTTTTATAAGAGTAAACAAAAAATAATGTTTTATATGTACTTAAGTGCTTTTCTAATTCCACTCATCTCCTTAATGAGTCAGATAATATGAATTAATAACTATGACTATAATTATTGACATATTGCTTAATTAGACTAAATTATATGATCTATAATCCTTAGACGCTGCTTGTAAGAAGTAGCAAAATGTTAAGTTTAATTATTCATTGCTTATAGATAGTTTGGGGATAATTTTGGGATTTGTTTGGTTCCTACTACCTCTGTGCTTGCTCCCACAGTGCTCAGGGGGCCCTAGGGCGCCATGTATTAAATCTGGACCTCCTCCATACAAAGCTATTGAACTTGAGCTGTCTCTCTGGCTTTTAGGAATAAATGCATTTTTAGATCAATATTTGATTATTTTGTAGGTAATTACCATGGTAAACATTACCAGTACAACCGTCAGAGGAAGCAGACCCATGTATTATTGCTAGAGATTCCATCATGAATAAATATAACTAAGTAGAACTTTGTTTCTTTGTGACTACAGAGTTTCTCTTTTTGAGCAATAACAGTCAATAAGGAATAAGCAGATGAAACCTCAATAAAATGGTCTTTATTCAAACCTTGACAGGCAAATTGGGACCACCATTCCCTTCATGCACCTTAAAATAGCCTTTTGGTGGAATTATTTATTAGCATGTCTTTCTACCAGTGAAAAGAGTAAAAATGAAATTTATATCACCAATCATATCAGTTGATAGTAAAATAATGAGTGGGATGCTATCACTGTGTTGCTCATGATGAAGTATTACTTCATGTCTTTCTTTTCTTTCTGTCTTTCCTTTCTTTACTCTGCTACTTTACTTTTCTTCCCTTCACTATATCCTTAGGTCTGGAGAATAGGGGAGAGTATTGAGAACATATAGTAGAGGACTGCTTCCTGCATGGCCTGGAAACTAAAGAGTTGCTTTTCCCCTTTTCTCTCCAGGCTTCTTTGTATTTTCCTTAGGACTCTTTGTAATAAAGCAAGAGGAGGATTTCTTACTGAACTTTTCTTGTCTAAGTTGGGAGCAGGTCTTAAATCTAGCTCCAGCCTAGGCTCATCATTATACAACTGAAAAACCCCTCATTGGGTAGGGGCCTTCAGGAAAAATCTACATTGTCTTACACCTGTTGTCTCAGAAGTTTGTGACAGATTGATTACTGTGAAAAATAGGTGAAGGAAAGAAACAAACTACTTGATGGTCCTTTTGCTATTCACAAAGTCTTGATTTTTATATAGGGTTCTGATATGTATTTATGAATGTATTTCATAATATCAAAAGTAAAATATGTTTGAAAAGGAATAAAATCTGATTTTTTTTCACAGTGCAAGCCCTAAGAAGAGGGGGGTAGGTTCTATGGAAGGGAAGGAAGCAAAGGTAAAATAATAGGAATCTGGACTCCTGGCCCAACCAGACAAGCATTTCACCACATAAAAATTGATCTTTGTTAAAGACCTTTGTTAAGAAAAGACCTTGAAAATTACTGACCTCTCAATCACTTACCAATTGAGCTCAATTTCCATACTCAGGAATTTCAGTCACAAATGCTAATTCAGTTTCTGTTAAGGTGATGAATATCATATTCATTAGAGTTATGCTGTTTATGCAGTCTGTCAGAAAAGATTTTATTAATAGGTTGTGCCTATTGATACTTAACAAAATTATTAGACTAATTCAAGTATCAGTAATTTATGAATTAATAAATATTTGCTTTTAGGTGCTTGGTCCATATCCAACAGTGCTTGGGGCCACTTTTGCCTTGGTGATTAGGGGCTACTCCAGAGATGCTTGGGCACCATATAATACTAATGATTAAACGTAGGTTCCCCCATGCAAAGCATGTGTTCCATTCGCTTGAGTCATATCTCGAGCCCTAAATAAATAGTTTAAATGTGTGGCCAGAGATATGGACTAATAGGCTGATCACATGCTTTGCCTGTAGAAGGCTCAGGTTTGATCTTCAGCACAGCATGGTCCCCCAGAAGCATCAGGAACAACCCTTGAGCACTACCCAGGTATGGGCAAAAGAATTTTTCTTAATTTTTTGTGTATTATGTTCATTAGTAGCTAACAGTGTAGTCTTTGGTTCTTTTCTAATCTTTCTTAAATCACTTAGAACTGCATGGTTTTAATGAAGCTATTTGGATCTAGAAATCCATCAAAAATCCAACTTTATCTTCAAACATTTCAAATCTGAAAATAAAGTTTGGGACTGGCCCAACTTCTGCAAATTGCATAATTTATAATTCCCTAAATTCTTGTAATATTTGCCAGTAATTTTTATTAATTCCTTCCAATTCTCTCTTTATCACTCTATTGACAGCCCCAAGTGTTCAACATAGACCCTCAAAGTGAATTCAAATGGCTGATTATGTTGATTTATAATACACAGTGTAGTTAAATTTAATAGGAGAAAATATTATTCTTCTTTTACATTAAGGGTATACCATATTGGACTTTGGTTACTTTAGAGACTATAAATTAAAGAATTTTTTCAGTAAGTCATAAATTTTCCCTTATTGTAAAATAGTCTTTAGTACTTGGAATTCCCAAATGGCATATCTTTTCTTTTTTTTTTTTTTTTTTTTTTTGGGTTTTTGGGCCACACCCAGCGGTGCTCAGGGGTTACTCCTGGCTGTCTGCTCAGAAATAGCTCCTGGCAGGCACGGGGGACCATATGGGACACCGGGATTCGAACCAACCACCTTTGGTCCTGGATCAGCTGCTTGCAAGGCAAATGCCACTGTGCTCTCTTTCCGGGCCCCAGCACATCCTTATTTAAGCCACAGTAGCAATATGTCATGATTCAGATGTAATATAGTAGAAACACCTAATATTAGGTTTGTTTTGCTTTGTTTTTTGTTTTTGAGTCACACCCAGCAGCATTCAGGGGTCACTACTGGCTCTACACTCAGAACGTGCTCCTGGGAAACTCAGGAGACTATATGGGATGCTGGGATTCGAACCATGGTCCTTCTGCAAGCAAGGCAAACATTTTACTTCCACGCTATCTTTCTAACCTCCTAATGTTAGTTTTGTACAGTAATTTTTTAAATGTTAAGTTCTCAATTATAAATATACACTATAATTCAGAGATAATGTAGCTTTATAAGGAATTATAAAATATATTAGATAAAGAACTAATTTATTATACATCAATCAAACCTGAAAAGGCTACTTCTATTTCAGTTTCTTGGAGTTAAATGGACTGGAATTATAAATTCATCCATCATTTTAAATTTTATCTTTGGGGGATATACCTGGCGACACTCAGAAGTTACTCCTGGTTCTGTGTTATAGAAATTACTCCAGGCAGGGGCCGGCGAGGTGGCACTAGAGGTAAGGTGTCTGCCTCACAAGTGCTAGCGTAGGACGGACCGCGGTTCGATCCCCTGGCGTCCCATATGGTCCCCCCAAGCGAGGGGTGATTTCTGAGCGCATAGCCAGGAGTAACCCCTGAGCATCAAACGGGTGTGGCCCAAAAACCAAAAAAAAAAAAAAAAAGAAAAAGAAATTACTCCAGGCAGGCTCAAGGGATCAAATGGGATGCCAGGGGTTGAACCTGGCTCTATCAAGTGCAAGGCAAATGCCCTACCTCTGCGCTATTGCGCCAACCCCTGAATCTTTCTTTTAAATAGTTATCTTCTTTTAGCTGAAGGAATGGGTAGAGGAAGTGCAAGACTAATTGTAGCTATACTTTTATAGAGAACAGGAAATTCCTTACAATTTGGAAAATAAGTTTTTTATGTAAGATAACATGCAGGTTTTTTTTTCTTTATTTTAAACACATAACTATTCAGTAATTTATTTGTATAGTTTAGAAAGTAAGGTGTTTATAATATATATTTATTTGTTTAGAAATGCAATCAGAAAACTTATCTTTTTACTGTAAATATTCCTAGATTTGTGCAGTAGTCTAGTCAAATATATTTCCTGGTTAAAGAACATATTTTAGAACTTTAAGTTTTGTTTACATATAATTTTTTATGAAACTAAACAGGTAACAGTAAATAAGATTCTGTTGTTGTCCTTGTGAGAAACACAGACACAAATTTGCTCATCCTTTTTCTTTAAATCATAGTAGCTTCGTTTGTACTTTCAGGCTTTAGTTTTACAAATGTGATTTATGACTTTTTTTAAAAAGTGATGCAGTCAAGTTTAAACTTAAGAATTGGTGTGCTGTAAACTTGCCATAAAACGTTTACACTAATACAGGAAATAGTTCCCTAGGAATTTTTCTGCTGTCTTTCTGGAGATAGTTTAAGACCTTTCTGTTTGGGCCCTGAACAACAAAGCCATATTATAAAAGCCAAACATTTGGACATAATTTGGATTTTCTGATATAGAAGAAGGTGAAATTCCTTACTGGAAACCGAGGGAAGCTAATAAGATTTTCGGGAACCCATTGAAGCAATTGGCACTCTTAAAAATTCTGAAAGCATATCTGTTTAATTGCTTTAAAAAATATATATATATATATATATATTAACTGCTGAGACCTGCTGAGATAGTGTTTCACACTCATATAAATATATGTGAAATATGTCAGTAATAGAATCATCACATTTCAAGCAGAAAAGCCTTAAGTTGATCACTATTGGAAGATAATAGCTTATGGTATTTAAGAACCAAATATTAGTTTATAATTGGTTATCTGCAACAATAACAATCAAACTTTGTAAATGCTGATGTTAAAACAAGAAATGCTTATATTGGATAATCAGGAAAAAATGCTTAGATTTAAATGCTGGCTTATTGTTTTAATTAGCTATGTATATTTGGAGAAGCTGCTGATTCTATGCCCTTTCTTTTCTTTAGTAAAAGATTGTTTTAAGGATAAGAAATAATATATGTTTGGCACCTAAGCATTGTCTGGCACAGAGCAGATCTTAGTAAACAGATATGTATCCAAGTAACTTAAGTGAGGTTAAGTTATGTAAAAATGATCTTTATTGGGCCAGAGTGGTAGTACAGCAGTAGGACATTTGCCTTGTATGCCGATGACCCAGGACAGACACGGGTTCAGTCCCCGGCACCCCACATGCTCCCCGGATATTGCCTGGAGCGATTTTTAAGCACAGAGCCAGGAGTAATCCCTGAGCACCACTGGGTGTGGCCCAATAAAAAAAAAGCTTTTTTAAAAAAAAATTTTTATCTTAGGGGCCAGAGCGATGGCACAGTGGTAGGGCGTTTGTCTTGCATGTGACTGACACAGGACAGATTTTAGTTGGATCCCTGGTGTCCCATATGGCCCCCCAAGCCAGGAGCAATTTCTTAGCGCACAACCAGGAGTAACACCCTGAACATCACTGGATGTGGCCCAAAATAAAAAAAAAATTTATCTTAATACTCTCTTAATTATTCTTTTTTATTGAGGTAACATTGTTCTCCAAGAGTATAAATGTTTATACATTGGGGTACAGTGTTATACTATGTCCACCACCAAATTATCCCTCCACATTCCTCTCCCAACCCTTCACTTGGTTAACCTCATTTCTGTCATTAGCCTCATATTGCTTTTACATTATCTATTCTCTTATTTTGTTGTTTTATATACCACATAAATGAGATCATCTGGTATTTATCATTTGCCTTACTAGCATAATAGCCCCAGGTTTCATTGATATTGGAGCAAAATACAAGATTTTACATTCTTTAATAGCTGAGTAGTATAACATTGTTTCTTTATATTTCTAATATTTCGGAATAATACAACTTAAAGTTAAAAGTCCTTAAGTCTAATACAGTATATACAGTGTAATTTTTTTAGCCTTCAATAGCTCTCACTCAAATGCATTAGCATTTCTAAACCTTCTTTTGGATGCAAACTTAATCTATTTTTAAACAGCACTAGGCAAAATCCTTTGATATTAACTCCTTACACTGTTCACTACACTACCACTAGGGTAAAATATCTTAACTATAGGGCCCTTCATACCCATTTCACCACCACTCCCCTAATACCTATTTTTTAATAGACATACATTTTTCTTTAGTATTTTCTAGGCTTTATTGCCGTGTGTGTGTGTGTGTGTGTGTGTGTGTGTGTATGTGTGTGTGTGTGTGTGTGTTGTATTTAGCTTGTGAGCACATCCACTGTGCTCTAGGGAGCTCACACAGTGCTTATGGGATCATGTGATGTTATGAACCAAATATGAGTTTTCCTCATGCAAAGTATACTCTACAACCCTTTAAGCTATCTCTCAGGTCCTGCCTATTATTTATAATTAAAAATAAAGTTTTTCCATGCCTTTGTTGTACAGCATGCCAAGGGTTGCTCACATTTGGCTGTTGTGCTTACACACTTGATTGCATGTGTCAAGGTCACTAACTTGGTTCCGGTGCTTGAATTCCACTTTAGCAGAATCAGGGCTCACAACTAATAGTCAGAAATCATCCTTGGACCTGAGGGCCAGTTCTGGGAATGAGACTCGTGGCCTTGTACTTGCAAGACAGGTATTCCACACTGAGCCACAGCCCTGGAGCCTGCATTTCCTGTTTTAAAGGGATAGCTCGTTATTTTTCTCTCAATATATTAGGCAGAATTGAAGAAAAAAATGTACATACTTCGACAGGCGTTCTCTTAGATTGTGTCTGAAGACTGAGTGTTAACAATGCTTTTTTAGGTGGGGAGGATGTAGATGATGTATATTTGCTTTTCTATATATATATATTGATTGCAAATATTAATTTATAATTAATATTTAATGTAATTGAATTATTACAGTAAATGGCTTTAAATGTGGTTGTTTTATTCTAAACATCTTATAATAAGAGGCACTGTTTTTCATTACTTCTTAGGAAAAGAAGTTGATTTTCCAGTCATCTGGGAAATGACAGTTAACATTGTCTTTACTTAACCCTGGTATTTACTAACAGTATAGTAAGTTTGTAAATGTAACATTTGTACATGTCTGAAAGTCTGGCAATATATCTTAGTGTGTCGGTGTCTAGGGTCTGTTTGTCTTGCTGTCTAACAGATAAATGAGTGTCTGAAATTCTTTTACTCTTGCTTCCTTGTTTATAAAATGAGTTAAGAATGGCTCACAGAACAGTCAAGCTCAAGTTAAATTGCCCATTCAAAATAAAAATCTCTATGCCTGAGGGCTGGAGAGATAGTACAGTAGGTAGGGCACTTGCCTTGCATGCAGCTGACCCAGCTTTGGTGATCAGTCCCCCAGATGGTCCCCTGACCTTGCCGGAAGTGATCCCTGAGTGCAGAGCCAGGATTTAAGTCTGGACCACTGTTAGTTGTGACCCAAAATCAAAACAAAACAAAGTAGAAAAATAAATCTCTATGTTTGTGCATGTTAAACCTGTCCTGCATTTTAACTGCATTTTTTCTTCTCATCATTCCTGAAATTCTAGAATCTCTGCCTTCTTCCAAACTTCACTTAGTATTATTGTACATAGCACAGAATTTTGTGCAATAAAGAATGAATACATTCCCCGACGGGAAGCCAAAAAAATAAAAAGAATGAATACAACCAAAGCAAAATTTTTATATTTATTAGCCATTTCACATTCACAAGAATTTCTTTTTTAATTTTTCAGTTTGTTGTTTTTTTTGTTTGTTTGTTTTTGGGCCACACCCGGTGGTGCTCACAGGTTACTCCTGGCTATCTGCTCAGAAATAGCTCCTGGCAGGCACGGGGGACCATATGGGACACCGGGATTCGAACCAACCACCTTAGGTCCTGGATCGGCTGCTTGCAAGACAAACACTGCTGCACTATCTCTCTGGCCCCTCACAAGAATTTCTTATGGGATATGTTGGTTTCTGTCCTTTTATTAACAACTGGGCCAGGACAATCTGCAGGATGGTTTTAGGGGGTTCAAAGATAACCTGATAACCTTTGGGGAGTGGGCTTAGGCCACACACAGCTATACTTAGGGCTTAATTCTGGGTCTGTGCTGAGGAATCACTCAATCCTAGTGCTACTCAGGGACCATAAAGGGTGCTGGGGATTGAATCTATATCAGCCATATATATGGCAAGTACTGTACTTGCTGTACTATCTTGTTTATATATTTTAATAAAATATTACGGTTTATGTATGACTAAAAATAAAATTAGGCTATTAAATTAGTGGTTTCCTGTAGAGGGTAAAGTAAAAATGAATATTGAAGAAAAGATCAAGTTAAAGAAAAATATTCAGTATTATGTTAAAGATTGACAGTAATTGTAATGCTCCTTCTTAAGTTACTGAAATTTAAGACTTGGTTTTAGAGCCATTTGTGTTCAGCATTTCTATGTTCATCTTAAAAGCTCTAGAGAATATATGAAATCTATCTAATAACTAAGCTAGGATCTACCCAGTATTTAAGGATCTCATCTTCTTTCCTTCCTTCCCTCCCTCCCTCCCTCCCTCCCTCCCTCCCTCCCTCCCTCCCTCCCTCTCACCCTCCCTCCCTCTCTTCCTCCCTCCCTTCTTTCTTCCCTCTCTCCCTCCCTCCTTTCCTCCCTCCCTCCCTCCCTCTCTTCCTCCTTCCGTCCCTCCCTTCCTTTCTTCCTCCCTCCCTCCCTTCCTCCCTCCCTCCCTTCCTCCCTCCCTTCCTCCCTTCCTTCCTTCATTTTATAATTTTTTAACACAGGAACAAAAAATCTGCTGTTTAGAGGCAGCTTAAAATGTTTTTAAGTTAGAAAAATGATTTAATTACTTTCCCAGTCTTTATATCCATGGTATATATTATGATTATGATCATAATAATAATCTGCGTTCATGACCTATTTTTTTTTTGTTTTCCTTTATTTTTAAGGAATGGGGTTCAGTTGGCAGTGCTCATTTACTCCTGGTTCTGTGCTCAGGGATCTCTTTTTGTGGTGATGAGGGGACCACATATAGTACTAGGGACTGCCAGTTATAAGCTAAGTGCCTAAATCCTTGTACTATCTCTACAGTCCTCAATCTTTTCTTATGATTTTTAACTAATTAGAACTTTGTTTAATATTGAAGTAAGCAACACTTATTTGTAGATATTGACTACATACCTATCAAGTGTGCTATCGCTCTGGCCCCTATTAAATTGACTTGTTTTGTTTTGTTTTGTTGGGGCCACACCTGGCTAAATTCAGGAGTTATTCCTGGCTCTGCGCTCAGAAATCGCTCCTGGTAGACTTGGGGGACCGTATGTGATGCTGGTAATCAATTGAATCCTGGTCCGTGCCAGGTCAGTCACCTGCAAGGCAAGCGCCCTACCACTGTGCTATTGCTCAGGTCCTTACGTTGATTTTTAAATGCAAATGTGACCCTAAAACTTGACTCTTAATCCTGTACTTAAATTTATTATTTATTTAGGAGCCCAAGAAATAGTATAGCAAGTAGTTTGTGCTTTGCTTTGCATGAAGCTTGCCCATATTCAATCCCAGAATAATCTCTTATAAACCCTTGACCACTGAGAGAAGTGATCCTGAGTGAAGAGCCAAACTGTGAACACTACTAGCTGTGGCCCAAAACTTTAACTTTACTTTATTTACCAAGGATGGAATATTTTTTATTATAATGAGTAGAAGTGCTTTGCAACTAGTATATGAAATCATTTTAGTTTGGTTAAATAAGTAGTTTGTGCATTATTTATTTTTTATTTTCTCATATATAAACAGTAAGTTGTGTTCAAGTTTTACTCCTGGCTCTTTATAAAACTTGGAAAATTTTTCAGGGCCAGAGCAATAGCATTACAGTAGGGCACTTGCTTTATTCACCGATCCAGGACAGACCTTGGTGTCCCATATGGTCTCCCAAGCTAGAAGCGATTTATGAGCGTATAGCCAGGAGTAACCCTAAACATCATCGGGTGTGGCCCAAAGCACAAACAACAACAACAAAAACTTATAAAACTTTTGTGTTAAGATTAAATCAACATGATTATGTGAATACAAAGTGAAATTTAGAAATTCTATGATTTTGGGGCTGGCGAGGTGGCACTAGAGGTCTGCTTTGCAAGCACTAGCCAAGGATCAGGACCGCGGTTCCATCCCCTGGAGTCCCATATGGTCCCCTCAAGCCAGGGGCAATTTCTGAGCACTTAGCCAGGAGTAACCCTGAGCATCAAACAGGTGTGGCCTGAAAACAAACAAACAAAAAATTCTATGATTTTATATTTCGATTATTATCCATAGTGGCATGTTTATGAAATTATAACCTTTCAATTACTATGACTAAAGTAGGGATAATAAAATCATTGTCTTTTTAGGTTATGATTTTATGGCTTCCTTTCTCCTGTCTAGTCACTTCCAGGTACTGCCTTATCTGAACTTGAGGGACTTTTTAGTTGGTAGAGTTTCCTGTAGTGTGGAAGAGAGATTTGCAAACAAGGAGATCAATTTCTTTCTTGATGTTATTCCTTCTATTTAACATCAGATAAGGTTGGCATAGCCATAGGTAGAAAAAGTAGAATTTTCTAAGACCCAGATTCTTTCTCTTACTCATCTGATCATTGTTAGGCGATGCTAATCTCCCCCTCCTATCTCTTCACCAATAATATGTTCTTTGTTTCAACTTGCATTCCCTAAAGTAGGCAGAAACACTTGTTAATTATTGGGAAATGGAATCCTTACCTGATTTCCCCAGACCTAAAGTTTCAGTGACAATTGAACATGTTTTAAAGGCACTGTTTTTCAAAGTTTTTTTTTTAATTATTTTTTTAATTTTAAGACTCTAACCAGGCTTTCAAAAAGAAGAAAATAGTTTATACCCTTTAGGTGAACTTAAAATACACATGAGCAGGTTTACCAATAGGATTTTCATCTCATCCCTAACCCTTGTTTCTCCTACATCTTTTCTGTCTTCTGATTTCATATTATTTGCATTCTGCCATCCTGTTTTATTTATTTTTTGGTTTGAAAGCTATTTCCCAGGGATTATTCCTGGCTCCACACTCAAGTTACTACTCATGTTGCTCTGGGGACCATATGGGATGCCAGAGGACCATATGAAATGTCTTACCCACTGTACTATCTCTCTGGCCCCTTTGCTGTTAACTTTCCCTCATATTTAGATTTCCTTGAAAGGTTGAAGGGCTAGAATCCAACTTGTATTTGATTCCCTTGGATTTGCCAGGGTACTTCAGTGTACAGAGTATCAGCAGTCTTGTATTTCATTATTTCTATGTTCTTGAATGTTTATTTTCTTGGGAAATAGTAGTAGTCATTGATATCTCTAATATGCATGCTTCAGGCTTTGAAGAAATAGGATTTCTGTTGATTATATTAAAATTGGGGGCTTTCTTTTAACTTAGTAATTTAATTAATTTTCATTTATTCAGTGAGGTTGATTGGCTGCTCTTAATTTTACTAGTATGAAAAAATTAAATAATTTTCAGTAGTTTAGAAAACTTTTTGTGTAACACATTTGATTCTAAATGGAATAATTCCCTTAACTCTGTGAAGAGGTACCAGATCCAAAGAGAAAATAGGGCTTATAGTAACTACCTTGTTATGGTTTCATTTAAGAATACAGTGACCACTTTTGTCTTGTAGGACAAATAATTCGAGAGAAAAGAATTATAGAAGCAGCAAATAACAAAGAAGTAGACTATGAAGTAGGAAATATCCCAACAGAATGGGAAGGTAAGTTTTTTCTTTTAGTAGTATCTTTTGGAAAGCAAATTACTTAACTATCCAAAAATACATAAATGTTTTTGTTTGTTTAGAAAACACACTTACAGTCTAAATCCATGAAGCTTTATAAACATAAAATTTCTTTCAAAGTTGTTTGGGGAGGACGGATGGTGGTTCAAATCCCAACATCCTATATGGTCTTCTGTGCCTACCGGGAGCGATTTCTGAGCCCAGAGCCAGGAGTAACACTGAGCACCGCCGGGTGTGAGCCAAAAACAAAAACAAAAAAAAAGTGGGGGTAGGGTCCAGAGAGATAGCATAGAGAGGTAGGGCATTAGCCTTTCAAGAAGCTGATCCAGGACAGATGATGGTTCAAATCCCGGCATCCCACATGCTCCCCTGTACCTGCCAGGAGCAATTTCTGAGTGCAGAGCCAGGAGTAAACCTGGCTGAGTAAACCTGATATATGATCCAAAAAGAAAAAAGAAAAAAAAGAATAAATGTTGTTGAGTCTGGAGCAATAGTACAGTGGGTACGGCATTCGCTTTGTACCGGGCTGACCTGGGTTTGATTCCCAGCATCCCATATGGTCCCCCAAACACTGCCAGGAGTGACTTTTTAGCATAAGCCAGGAATAATCCCTGGCATATTTAGGTATTGCCCCAAAATAAAAACCAAACCAACAGGAAAGTTGTATCATTTGGGGCCAGAGAGATAGATAGTGCAGTAGATAGGGTGTTTGCACATGGCCAACCTGGATTCAATCCCTGATATCCCGGTAATATGGTTCCCCAAACCCATCAGGAGTGATCTTGGAGCACAGATCTAGAGTAAGCCCTGAGCACTGCTAGGCTGGCCCTGGGGCAGGGGGGGGGGGGGCGGGGGGACAGTTGTATCATGCTGAATGAAGTCAGACAGAAGGAGAATAAGAAAGACAAAATAATGTCTCGCTAACATGGAATATAAAGAAACATATTAACTGAGCAACAAATGACCAAAAGCAACTGTACTGACTAGTTGTTCTTCATAAATGAACTTACTTGTTATACGTGGGCATAACAGGTGGGTTTCTTGATACATTGGTGGAGGGATGTGAACAGATAGGAAGAGGGTGTGGTGTTGGACCATTATATGCCTAAAACTCTATCATTAATAATATTATCAATTATGGTACCTCAGTAAAATAGAGGGTGGGAGTTACAAAGGTGATACATTTTAGTATAGCATGCATTGTGAACATATTTCTACTGTTACTGTTAAACTCTAGAAGACCTGGGATTAGAGTTAAGTGAGTAAAACTGAAGGAAGCTCTTATTTCTTATGTTCAGTCTCAGGGTTTGAATCCCATTTCTGATACTTTCTACCCACATGAACTTGGAAAGTAATTCAAACTTTTCAACCTTAGTTTCCTCTTTTTATAAATTGTGGATAATATCTTTTGTAGATACCTTATTTATTTGTCTTACAAGAACCCTCTTAGGTCACCTGTGTTTTGTAATGAACTCTTGATTCCTATTTTAAGGACTGTAGAATTAAGGTAAAAAAAAAATAAGGTAAAAAGATCAAAGAAGGAGCTGGAGAGATAGCATGGAGGTAAGGCATTTTGCCTTGCATGCAGAAGGTTAGTGGTTCGAATCCCAGCATCCCATATGGTCCCCTAAGCCAGAAGCAATTTCTGAGCACAGAGCCAGGAGTCACCTCTGAGCGTCACCAGGTGTGTCCCAAAAACAAAAAAAAAAGAAAAGAAAAGAAAGAAAGAAATCAAAACTATGGTAGCATTCTTTCAGTATGACCAGAAAAGTTATAGGAACTTGGGAATTTGTGGATGGCCATCATCGCTATCAGAATTTTGTTGCAATCAGAAATCCAGAAATGATAAAATCAGTCTTTTTAAAAACTTTTATTATTCTCTGTACATAGAAAAGTGTATACAAAATGGATACGAGTATTCCTAGGTTTCTAATAGCTTTACACTTCATGATACCATTTTGGTTTGTAGCTACCTAGTGATACTCAGAGTTACTCCTGGCTCTGCTCTTAAGAATGATCCTACTGGTGCTTGGGGAACCATATGGGACAACATCAATTGAACTCGGGTTAGCCTTGTGCAAGCAAACATCTTACCATTGTACTATCACTCTGGCCCCATAATTCCATTTCTCTCTGAATGAAAGGTACAAGTCTACCTTTCAGTTCCTTCTTATAAATATACTTATTTCTTTCTTTGGGGGGGGTCTTTTGTTTTATTATCCACCAAGTGGTGCTCAGGACTTATTCCTAGCTTTGTGCTCAGAGGTCTCTTCTGACAGTACTCAGAGGATCAATTACAGTGACATGAATCAAACCCAGGTCAACCACATACAAGGAAAGTGATCTATCCACAATATTATCTCTTCAACCCGAATTTATCATTGTACCTAGCACATAGGAACTTTCTCAATAAATATATGTTGATTTTTATGAATTATAGCTTGAATTCTCTTTATTTGCAATTAAGAGAACTTTACCTATCAGTAATATTTATCAAGTTCTTATTTGTATACCTGAATACTTTATAGGCATTATAGTTTTTTTGCTTTTTGGTTTGGGTTTTCTTTTGTTGTTGTTGTTGTTGCTGTTTTTGGGCCACACCTTGTGATGCTCAGGGGTTACTCCTGGCTATGCACTCAGAAGTCGCTCCTGGCTCAGGGTACCATATGGGGCACCAGGGATCAAATCGAGGTCCATCCTGGGTCAGCTGCATGCAAGGCAAACACATCCTACCGCTGCAATATCGCTCCGGCCCCAGCATTATAGTTTTAAGCACCAAAAAAATATCCTGTAATCATATCCAGTGAATTGATAGTGAGTATATAAGATTGAGAAAGATTAAATAAATTTCCAGGATGATAAAGCTACATACCGTAATCAGCCGACCTATTGGTTTTTTGATAGAGTAGTAGATTCCTTACATATGGTAACTATAGCATTGTTACATTTACACTGGTATGTGAGTGTAAATATTTCTCGAAAATATTTTCCATTCTTTCTTATTAGCTATGAAAATGTTAGAACTATAGGACAAGAATGTAAAAATGGTCAGAAACAAAAGACTTTATGAAGAAATACAGAATATAAATAGATACCTTCTGGGAGGAGTAATTGAGCTTTCTTACTTTAACAGGCTTCCCAGTATTATAAGCTACATTTGCAATTCTCATATAATGCCTGTACCTCTCTATAATAAGCTATTTTATCATTTTTCAGTGATAATATAGAATTAAGTTGTTATAAATAAACAAATAAGTAATGACTCATATTTCAGCCTTTGAGACTTTCAGAGAATTAGAATGAAGTTCTAATGCTTTTTATGGCTCTTTCCTGATCTAGTAATTCAAGGTAAGTATTCCATGGGGCATACCCTTAAAACAAATATGTCAACCATACTCTGAAACTGAACCAATGTTTATCGTGTTATATATCAATTAAATGTAAGAAATAAGAGCTCTATACCGTAAAAGGTAAATTAATATTTAAATAAAGACACATGAAACATTATACACAAAAAGCAAAGAAGGGAAGTTTATCAAGTAAATATTAACACTTCATGAGCCTAAAATATTTCAGATCCCAATAAACATATTTGTCAGTTATTACTAACAATGTATATATTTGCAAACCATATGTCCTTCCATAACATACGATAGGGACTGTGTCCTTTTCATTCACTTATAAGTAAACATTTATTGGGGACCACTGCCTTTAAGTCTTGGAGTGGGAAAATAGATAGGTGAAAGATAATGAACAGGATAAACTGTATAATATGCTCATATCCACAGAAAAGATATCGGGGTAAAGAGTGCTGGAGGGGGTTGTGAATAATGTTCAGAGAAGGTCTTGCTGAGAAGTTGACTTTTGAACAAAGGCAGTAGGAGTTGCCATGCAGGTAACTGGAGTGGAGGAACATTCCTAGAGAGCAGATACAAATCCCAGAGACAGGAGCTCGGGTGTGAAGGAATAGCATTGTCACAGGGGTCTCAAACTCGCGGCCCAAGGACCACAAACGGCCCTCCGTACAACATTTTGTGGCCCTGCCCTAGAGGAATCTTTTTTTGTTTTGTTTTGTTTTAGTTGTTTGGGTCATACCCTCCAATATTCAAGGCTTACTACTGACTTTGCACTCGAGGATCACCCCGACTTTGCCTCCTGCGGCCCTCAGGTAAATTGAGTTTGAGACCCCTGATTGGGAGAAGAGGTAAGAAAGTTCCAGGATACCCAATCTTGGAGGTACCCAGTCAGGATACCCAATCATGTCTGCCATTCATAGAACTTCAGCTTTTACTGAGTAAAAGTAGATGCCATTATAAGATTCTGTGAAGGTGATCATGTTTAGCAGAATATGACTTTAACAGAATCACTCACAATCTTGCTATTCCATTGTAGAGACACTGAAGGAGAGAATGAGACTCTTAAGAAATGTAGAGATAAGCAACTCAGATAATAATTCAGATGAGGGACTGATTGTGTCTTGACCAAAGTAACAGTGGAAATGGAAACAAGTACTTGTATTCTGATATGTTGGAAAAAGTAGAGATGATGAGGACCTTGCCATGTAGCCCAGCAGTAATGTACTTGATCAAGCATGTGTGAGACTCTTGATTCAGTCCCTGGTACTACAATGTAAGAGAAGAGCTGATAAAATTTGCTGACAGATTTATATGGTATAGAGAAGTGGGAGTCCCTTCTCAATTAAACTATATGGAATATAGGGCCAGAGAGATAGTATGGAGGTAGGGCATCTGCTTTGCATGCAGAAGGATAGTGGTTCGAATCCCAGCATACCATATGGTCCCCCGAGCCGCCAGGAGTGATTTCTGAGCAAAAAGCAAACTATATGGAATATGAAAGAGTTATTCATGACTCTTAAGCTTTTAGTTTCTACATCTAAAAAATGGAGTTTCTATTGATTGAGAGTGGCTAGACTAGAGGTACAAATTTGAGAAGGAAAATGAGATCAGTTTTGAAAATGCTAAGTTTAAGATCCCAGTAGACTCCCGGCCAAAATGAATGCAACTCTTTGCCTCTTATCATGATTTTGTATACTGTGGCTCTTTGCCAAGTTTAGATTTTGTTCTGCTGCTTCTGAGGAGGGACCTCTGTGGAGAGATCTCCGAGCTAACGCATAGTCCCGCCCCCAGGCTGCGTCCTCCCGTCTCCCATCCCTTGGAAACAATTGCACGGGCCAGCAAGTGGGGACCCGGTTGTCACATGTTGTGTCACATCTTGCTGTTAGTTCTTAGTGTGGAGAACGCAGCACACCCTCACCAGCACTGCAGGATTTTGACCCTTACTCAAAATGGCAAAATGCAATATGTGTTTAATAGATTATTGTTAAAATTATATGCTTTTATGTGAGTGTCTGTTTTGGCAGGTCACTCTCACAGTTTAAAATTTTGGCTCTTTGTGTCGAACTTGTTCGCCACCCCTGCAGTCCACGTTCACATAGGGATATTCAATTAAATGTAAATTAAAAATTGGGAATATTTGAGCTAGAGATAAAATTTGGCAATTAGCTGCAAGCAAATGATATTATTTTAAGCAAGGATAATGGATAGGATCACAGATTTTAGTGTAAATAAAAAATGAGAAATTTAGGGTAAGGGAGATAATTCATAGGCCAGATCACATGCTTTGAGGTGGAGGACCTGGATTTAACCCCTACCTCTAAGTACTACAGCTATGGTCCCAAACTAAAAACAGAAGTGCAAAAAAGAGAAAATGATGGAGCCAAAAAATACAGTGAGTGGGTAAGTTGTTTGCTCTGCATGAGACTGACCTGGGTTCATCCCTGACTTTCCCTATGGTTCACCAAGCCCTGTCAGAAGCAACTCCTAAAAACAACTTGATATCATCCCATAAAACCAAAGCAAAATAAATGAATAAAATAAGAAGTTTAAAGACTAACCATTAGGCTTCTTTAGTGTTTAGAGACAATGCAGACAAAAATTGGAGTAGCCAAAAATGTAGGATAAATATCAGGGGCTGATTGCCAAATGTTAAGGAAGAGGAAGTGATTGCCCAATGAATGAGGACTGAGACTTAACTATACTCTAAGACCAGGGAAGCTGTTAGGAAACCTAATGAAAACAATATTGTATAGTGATAGTAACAAGCCTGATAGGAAAAAGTGGCCAGAGAGAATTTGGGGAGAATGAGTCTAAATAGGGCTTATGAGGAGTTTATCTGTTGAAAAAAAAAATGAGGGCCCGGAGAGATAGCACAGCAGCATTTGCCTTGCAAGCAGCCAATCCAGGACCAAAGGTGGTTGGTTCGAATCCCGGTGTCTCATATGGTCCCCTGTGCCTGCCAGGAGCTATTTCTGAGCAGACAGCCAGGAGTAACCCCTGAGCACCACCGGGTGTGGCCCAAAAAACAAACAAACAAAAAAAAATGAGACTATGTACCTGGAGAGGAAGGTGATGTCAGAAGAGGAATTCTTTTCTGTTATGTATTGTTTTAAAGACAAGAGAAGTCACTTTATTGATTTGGTTCTTAGTGTTCACCAGAAACATGATGTCTAAAACTCTGTTAGCAATGCTTCCAAAAGCATATTAACTATTTTCAGTGTGTGTAGAGATATGAAGAAGATAAATTTCACAAAAATTTTTGTGCCTGCTTCATTTTGAATGATTAATGGGTGCTTTAATTTGCAAGCTCACTTTTATACTCATCATAGTGTGTTATATTCCAATGAGAGTATTAAAGTTCAATGAAAATCTCATGCATACTAATGAGAACTCAAATGAGCACTGGTGAAAGAATACTAGGATTTTAAGGTACAAACTGTCCCATTATCCTGCTAAATTCTGTTCAAACAATGCTTACATAATGAAGTAAGATACAGAATCCACCATACAGATATAATTAGCAATGACAAAATCACTGCATAATTTAAAGTTAGATAGATGTTCAGTTCCAGATAATTCTGAGGCTAAAAAAAAAAAGAAAGCATTTCTGTTTCTTATTATTTCTGTTTCTTCCTCCTCCTAATCTTTGCCAGTCTTCACCAAAATAACCCTTTGTTGTATGTTGTGATTAGGAAGTTAGATATGATCATATAAATAAGCAATCACATTGAACATTTCCAGCTATAGGCCTTATTGGCTATAAAACAATGAATGATCCCCAACCATCATCCCAAGAAGATATTTTAAGTATCTGGTTATTGTAGAGCTATAAATATACAACTTTGTTTGAACAATTTTATCTTTGTAGATAAAACTTTTGTCTTTTGGGCCCAGAGAGGTGGCGCTAGAGATAAGGTGTCTACCTTGCAAGTGTTAGCCAAGGAAGGACCGTGGTTCGATTCCTCGGCGTCCCATATGGTCCCCCCAAGCCAGGGGCAGTTTCTGAGTGCTTAGCCAGAAGTAATCCCTGAGCATCAAATGGGTGTGGCCCAAAAAACCAAAAAAACAAAAAACAAAAAAAATCTTTTGTCTTTTGACCTCTTACTTCGGGCCATTTAAAACAAAACTTGAAGAATCCCTTATTTCTTTCCTTAGAGAATTGTGTTCTAGAGTGAATAGCCCAGATCATAGACTCCAAAATCTGTGTGGCCTGCTTCTCCTTAGAAAAACAATTACTCAGGGCCAGAGAGATAGCATGGAGGTAGTGTGTTTGCCTTACATGCAGAAGAAAAATGGTTCAAATCCCAGCATCCCATATGGTTCCCAGAGCCTGCCAGGAGAGATTTCTGAGCTTATTTATATGATCATATCTAACTTCCTAATCACAACATACAACAGGAGTAACCCCTGAGTGCTGCCGGGTGTGACCCAAAAACCAAAAATAAAAAAAAAAGAAAAACAATTATTTTTTACTCAGTGCCTTCCTGGAAATCTGCCTTCTTTAAAGGAACAAACAGAAGATGCCTCCTAATTGTACCTGAAGCTACTGCTGCCTCCCTTTATATTCCAGCTATATTTCATATATCATATATAAATTGTTCTTTCTCTTTTTGGGGGGGCATTGGGGATCACACCTGGCAGCACTCAAGGGTTACTTCTGACTGCACTCAGAAGTTACTCCTGGTAGACTCGGGATCATATGGGATGCTGGGGATCAAACCTGGGTCAGATGCATGCATGTCAAACGTCCTATATTCTCTGTGCTATCACTCTGGCCCCAGATACATGATTATTCTAAAGGGGTTATACTTTATAGTGGTTTTAGCATATTAATGGATAAGTTGTCCCATTAAAGAGAACGATGTTAAGTGTTTTAGGTTTTATAGGCAATGCAATCATGGTTGCAGCTACTCAATTCTTCTAGTTATTGTAGCAGGAAAACAACCATCTATATAGCATGGAAACAAGCTGTCGCTAATAAAATTGTACATATGTATATTAAAATTTAAATTTTGTATCATTTTATCAATCATGAAATATTTTTCTTTTGATCTTATTAGCCACTTTTAAGTGTAAAACAGTAAATAACTGAATAATTCTTGCAGTTGATATTCCTCTGTTAACTTTCTAATCTTAATAAAATGGAAGATTTCATGTGTAAAACCCTTTAGAGGTTAATGGTTAACTATTTTACTTTATTTATTTTTAATCTTGGGAACCCCCCCCCCCAGCTTATTTCTGTGCTCACTACTGGCAGTACTTGGGAGACTACTCAGTGCTGTGGTAGGAGCTGATCAAAACCAGGTTGACTGTGTGCAAGTGCCCTATCCACTGTACTATTTCTCTGGACCCTTGAATCATTTTAAACTACTTTTCCTAGGGAAAAAATACCCATAAATATAGTTAAGTAATTTATTTTGATCACAAAGAAGCAATTGAAAAATTTTACCAACCACTTATTTTCTTGGTTGCACAGCAGAATCTTGCTATTGCTAAGCTAGATTTTCTAAACAGGTCAAAATCCCATTACAACAAATATTTTTATAGTGGAAGTATTTTATAGTGGAAGTATTCATCCAACTGCTGTATTAAGTATCTTCTCTTACAAGGCATTTAGGTGGTAAAAAATAAATCTCCCTGGGATTCATCCTGCCCTTGACAACCTTATAGCCTAACAAGGAATATATAACCTGCGCAGGTTGTGGTTAGAAATAGATCAAAACAAAGTGGAAACTATAGAAAAGAGAATGCAGAAAAGAATGATGAGGGGAGAAGTTCAGAAATGGGAATGCAGAGATAGTGATATATTAGAAAAATGAATAATGGGATCAGTGCAAGTAAGAGCAGAACAGAAAGAAATAAGTATTTCCAAGTCCACAAATGAATCTGTTTCTTCTACTCCCACAGTTATATGGGGTTTGTCGTGGGGACAGACAGACAGGCTGGTGGAATTAAAGAAAAGTGAGATTGGCCATGAACTAACAGACCTCAGATACTCTAGAGCCAGTTCTACCAGTTGTACCAGGGTTTGATTCCTGTTCCTTGTCTTTCTGAAAACTCATCTTTCCCATCTGTAATGTGGGGTAACCAATTCTTCTCTAATGTATCCTTAGGATTATAGCCCTGCCCATTGCTAAGATGGTCTTTATTGACCTTTCGTTTTTGTTTTTGATTTTATTTTTTGGCTTATGAAAGTTTGAGTAACTGCTTAGTAAAACATGAATAATTTTTGGAGTCAATAGACAGTGAAATCTGAATTTACATCCCATATTTATTTAAAGTTAAATTCTGGAGAGAAATTTTCTATAAAGTCATGATTTTGAATCCTCTTTTTTCTATTTTCCTTGCTACAGCACAGAGCATAGAAACTGTGGCCTAACCTATGTGAATCATATACAGCCCCAGCTCCTGTCTAAATAAGTGATGAAAAATGTTCTCCTTTTCAGGGAAGAGTGGGTCATATTGAGCAGTCCTCAAAGGCTAATTCTGCTTGGTGCTGTTGCTCCTGATGGTACTTGGTGAGGGGAGCATGAGGTACGAATGCCTGCCAGCATATGCTCCACACTTTTGGACCATCTCCCCTATATCTATTTCTCCTTTATAAGGCCATACTCCCCACAATATATTTTGTTAGTTTCTTAGACATTCTCATAGATGATGCATGTATTATTAATCTTTGCTTTTTAGAGTATATTGTCACAGAATGATTTCTCTCATATAAGCATTATTGTGAGCTTGCCTCTTTCAAGTCCCTGTTCTTGCTCTCTCTCCCTCTCTCTCTTCTATTATTTACTTTTAATAATTCTTTTTATTGAGGTTTTGTTTAGGTTTTTGTTTGTTTATTTTTGCTTTTAGGGCTACAGTCAGTTGTGCTCAGGGGTTAATCCTAGTTTTACCCTCTGGAATCACTCTTGGTGGCCTCAGGGAACCAAGATCCTTGGGATTCCAAGGATTGAACCAGGTCAGCCATGTGCAAGGCCTTACCTGCTGTATTCTTGCTCTGGCCCATTAATGAGATCTTTTTTGTAATAACTTTTGGTTTTTGGCTTTTGGATCACACCCGGCAGTGCTTAGGGTTTACTCCTGGCTCTGTGCTCAGAAATAGCTCCTATCAGGCATGGTGGACCATGTGGGATGCCAGGATTCAAATCAACATCGTCCTGGGTCAACTGCATACAAGGCAAATGCTCTACTGCTGTGCTATCTCTCGGGCCCTTCTTTTGTAATAACTTTTTTTTTGGGGGGGGGGGCACACCCGGTGACGCTCAGGGGTTACTCCTGGCTATGCGCTCAGATATTGCTCCTGCTTGGGGGACCATATGGGACACTGGGGAATCGATCGAAATGCGGTCCGTCCTAGGCTAGCATGATCAAGGCAGACGCCTTACTACTTGTGCCACTGCTCCAGCCCCAATTGGTAATAACTTTTTAATGGAATCACTGTGAAATACAGTTATGAAGTTGTTCATGATAGTGTTTCAGCCCTGTACTGTCCAACATCAATCCCTTTACCAGTGCTCATTTTCCATCACCAATGTCCCCAGTTTCGCTCCCTCCCTCACCCACTGTTTTCCCCCATAGAGTTATGGGCATAAACTCTATGGCAGACATTGCCCCCTCCCTCTGTCATACACTTATTTTTTTAAACACTGTAGTTTGCTGTCTTATTGTTTACTCATTCATGTGTTCTCTCTTGAACGTTTATTCTTCTCTTCCTCTCCCCTCACATCTTTCTTAGTATATTTCTTTCAATAAAAATGATCTTGTTTCACACACAAAAAGTTATAGTAGGGGAATAACAAATGCCCAAAAATAATAAAAATTTAGAACTTGCCTTCAGTAGGAAGCTTACCACAGGGGGCTAGGAGAGGGACACTGAAACAGTGGTGAAAGGATGCTGATTCTCTGGTAGAGAATGGTGATAAGATATTTCATGGATGAAAACCTACTAGTAACAGTCTGTATACCATGGTGCTTAAAATAAAGTAAAATTAAAAAAATTTTAAATATTGAACAATAGTATTAACAGACTTTCATACTTACTGTAATCAGACTCTGAGCTAAGAATTTATAAATTTATAAATATGGATATATAGAGAGAAAATTTTATGTAACTTTTACAACAATTCTAAAATGTGGATAACTTTATAATAGTTGTTTTAAAGATGGAAAATCTGATGTTTAGAAAATTATATGACTTGACAGGAGGTGATGCAGCTAATAAACACAGAAAATGTAATTCTACTGTCCAGAGTACAATACTGTATGTCTTCCATGTGACTTTCGATATACTTCTTAGAGACAACTGCCCTACTTTCTCCCTATAAGTAAGTTATAAGTAAGCATCTAGTACAGTGGCCACTGCCTTGTGGATATGGCCCAAGCCTGGGCTCTTTCTGTTCTGCAGTTCCTCTCCCAAGTGTTGGCTGTAAGGCGTAATGATAAGCCAACCATAGCAGGCAGGCTGCTTGCTAGAGCAGATGAAAAGAGAAGTTTCTATAAATGGAAACTTTTCTGGGTCTCTCCCTTTAGAAATTGAGCAATAAATAATTCAAATTTTGGGATAATAAAATTTTGGTATCGCCTTGAAGCTTACTGAATCGTGATTTGTCCTCTATGCCACAGATAGACTCGATTGAATTTCAACAAATTTAGATATGTAATAGTCTCCTCTTGATCCTCCTTTCCCTGTTGTATTTTTTAATAACACAAATCTCTACCTAACATTATATGTCTTATGTGTTTATTTCTTGTGCTCCCTTCATTGTTGAGTATTTATGTTGTAGGAGGTGAGGGAATACAGGTGTAGTTCTTGTTATATCTTGGCTGCCTAAAACAATATATAACAAGTGCTCAATAAATATTTGTTTTATGCATGAATGAATAGAAAGCTGTACAAATTACAGAAAAGTTACATTTAAATATTCTTTTTCTCTCTAGCTTGGATTAGAGGAACCAGAAAGAACCCTCCTACTCTTGAGGTAAGATACACAAAGTAAATACTCAAATAACATGAGTTTACAAGGTAAATATTCAAATAGCATGTGTTTATAATACTGTGTTTCTCAATTAGGAAGTTGTACTCACAGGGATACACGAAGCTCCCAAATAAACACAACTCATTTTTGTAAAGTATTCATTTTCATCCATATTTTAAAACATTTTAATAATAATACAAATGTACATATTATGTTATATAACAACTCATGCAATTTTAAGATCAAATAATAAAAATTATAAACAAAATCAAAGCCATTTTTAAAAGTTTAGGCTTAACATCAGCTTTCACCAGTATATTTTCTTCATTCTGAAATGTCTCTGGTCTCAGTAAATGCTTTGGCAAAGGAGTATAAGAAACACAGAACTCTTTTTTTGTTTTTTGCTTGTTTGTTTGCTTGTTTTGTTTTTGGGTCACACCTGGCAGCACTCTGGGGTTACTCTGGCTCTATGCTCAGAAATCGCTCCTGGCAGTCTCGGGGGACCATCTGGGAATTCGGGATTCGAACCACCATCCTTCTGCATGCAAGGCAAACGTCTTACCTCCATGCTATCTCTTCAATCCCAGAAACACAGAACTCTTGACCCTATGAAAATCATATTCTTCTATTTTACCCTTTTCTTTTTTTTATTTTTAATTTATTAAAATAACGTTTTATTTAGTTTGAGGACCACACCTTGCTGTGCGCAGGAATCATCACTCCTGGCAAGGCTCAGAGGACCACATGTGGTGCTGTGGACTGAACATGGATCAACCACTTGCAAACAAGCATCTTACCTGCTTTACTATCTGTCCAGTCCCAAGATAATACTTTTGTAATTAGATAAATAGGAAACAAGGATGGTGGGAAAATTATAGCAAGTTTTGTTTATAAACTATGAATAAACATCTTATGCCTAAATTATACATGTACAGGTCAGAGTAGAAAATCTATCGAGAAATAAAACAATTGAACAGGAACCTAGAAAGACAGTCCAAAGTTAAAAACTAAAGTGCTAACCTAGCACTTTAACCTAGTTGTGACTGTAACCCTGATTTGAATCCCATCACTGCCAAGCATGGCCCTTAGTGCCTCGGGATATGATACCCGTAAAGTGAACTGAACAGAAATTTTGGATGTATCCCAGGAGATACAATTGTAACATTAGTTTTGCTCAAATTAAATCAAATGAAATCTTTTTTTAACCAACGTTTCTCATAGAAATAAAATAAAAACCAGAGACTCAGACTAGAATATATAAAGTATACAATTCAAAATTAGTCAACAAAAAAAGTAGGACAACATAATCCATTCTCAAAGAATAGAAAAACCATTTAGAACAACTATGATTTGAGCCAAATGTTGAGTTAAACATAATAGTAAGCAGCTCTCTTAGCTATATTATGGAACTATTATTAGTTATAACTATAACTATTATTATATATAATATTGTATATAAATATATGATTATATATGACTATAACTATTATTATGGAACTATATTATTTCATAACTATTATGAAATGGAAAATTTGTTAGTGACAAATGAATATGTTAAATCTCAACTGAGAAACAACTTAAAATGTAGGTATTAGAACTAAAAATAAAATAGCTTATTGTTTTGGTGTTTTATTTATTATCCTTAATTTTACTACTCAGTTATTATATAGCTTAGATGACATGCAGAATGTAAAGCATATTAATACTATGGTATATATGCTTTTATTTTGGGCCAGAGCAGTGGTGCAGGCAGTAGGGCATTTGCCTTGCACACACTAACCTAGGACAGACCGTGGTTCGATCCCCCGGCATCCCATATGGTCCCCCAAGCCAGGCGATTTCTGAGTGGATAGCCAGGAGTAACCCCTGAGCATCAGGTGTGTTCCCCAAAATATCCAAAAATTTCAAAATTTAAAATATTAAAAATAAAATAAAATATCTTTACTTTAAGGTCTGGAGTGATAGTCCAGGGTTTAAGGTGCTTACGTTGAATGTGGCCAACCCCAGTTCAATCCCTGTCACTGAGTATGGTCCTTTAGCATTGCCAGGAGTGACCTCTAAATACAGAGCCAGGGTTTAACACTGTAGCTGTAGCCCAGAACACCTTCCCCCAAGTATTATATTGTAAAAATTGATTATTTTATAATTTTATTTTTAAATGATCAATAAAATATTTTAAAATTACTTATGTAAAGTAAAGGAGACTTAGAGATTCATAAGTACAACCTACAAATATTTCTTTTCTTCTGCTTTATAGAACTGCTCCTCTTTTCTGTTTTCTCACTGCAACAAATACTGACAGTAATATAAATGGGCTCCCAATACTCATGCTGCACAGAGAGGTGGGCTACTTCAGGAAAAAGCTCACAATGGCCACATCCTGACATATTGCTCTCTTTTTGATCCATCCCTCCTGTTCTAATCTACCATGTCTCGACTAAATGAACCAACTGGGAGCCTGTATGACTTTATATTTCCTTGTCTTACTCTTTGCAGGCTTTTCTTCCTAACATCAGTAAACTTGAAATTAAAAAATAAAAACATTCCTTTGTGATCTAAGATTCAGTAATAAGCCTATTGGTTTATGATGATGAAGTGAGTGCTTTGCACGTAGGAGGCCCAGATTCTAGCTCTGCATCATAGGGTCCACTGAGCACTGCTGGGAGCAACCCTCAAGCACTAAACCTAGAGTAACCCTTGAAGAGCACCAGGTATGGCTCCAAAACTAAAAAAATAAAGTTTAAAGTTGTTCAAACATTTTGGTAGAAATCAACATTGATTATGAAATGCATGTGGAAATTCAAAGAATCTCAACTAGCTGAAAACATTTCTTTAAAGTAGATAACAATTAAAGGATTTCAGAGTCAGAATGATAGTACAATGGGGTAGGGTGTTTCCTTGCACACAACCAACCCAGGTTCATTTGATATGGTTCCCCAAGCACCACCACTTGAAACTCCTGAATGCAGAGCCAACATGCTTGGTATGGCCAAAAACAAACAAACAGGGCCCAGAGAGATAGCACAGCGGCATTTGCCTTGCAAGCAGCCGATCCAGGACCAAAGGTGGTTGGTTCGAATCCCGGTGTCCCATATGGTCCCCCGTGCCTGCCAGGAGCTATTTCTGAGCAGACAGCCAGGAGTAACCCCTGAGCATCACCGGGTGTGACCCAAAAACTAAACAAACAAACAAACAAACAAACGAAAAAGAGGATTTATACTACCTGATTTTAAGGTATACTCCAAAACTATTGTACTGTATTATAAAGACATAAATAAATTTACAAAAAAACATTGTCAATATATACTAAAGATACAAATAAAACCTACGATTTTTTTGACAATAGCACCAGTGTAATAACACAAAGTGGAGTGGAAAGCTTTTTCAGCAAATAATGTTAGAATAACAATATCAGTTTAGAAAAAAATAAACCTTGATATCTCATATTATGCACAAATAATTCATTCAAGATGAATCACAGACTAAACATAAAAACTAAAATTGCAGTGCTTCAAGAAAAAAAAAACAAAATGGAATGTATAATATACAATTTGGGATTAGAAAAGAGACAGAAAATACTTAAAAAAAAAAAAAAAAACACTTTTCTTGGGCCCAGAGAGATAGCACAGCGGTGTTTGCCTTGCAAGCAGCCGATTCAGGACCAAAGGTTGTTGGTTCGAATCCCGGTGTCCCATATAGTCCCCCATGCCTGCCAGGAGCTATTTCTGAGCAGATAGCCAGGAGTAACCCCTGAGCACTGCCGGGTGTGGCCCAAAAATTAAAAAAAAAAAAAAACTTTTCTTAAAAATATTGATAAAATTAACTTAAAATTTAAAACTTAATACTCATTAAAAGAAAATAATAATAAAGTTCAAAGTGGGAGAAAATAATCACATTACATATATCTGACAAAGAACTTACTTCCTGACTGTAATTAAGGGACATCTGAAGTCAGTGGTTTAAAAACAGGAAAAAAGGACAAAACTTATTAAAATTAGGTAAAAATATAAGAGTAACTACTGAATATCTGAAAATATATTCAACATTACCAGAATAAGGCATCATAATGAGAGAGACACACCTAGGAAAATGTTTAAATTATAAAGATTGACAATAGTCACAGCTAGAACAACCATACCTTTTAGGGTGAAAATGATTCAGCTATACTCTAAAGGACAATTTGTATAAAGCCAAACACCATGACTTAACACTTTCAGTTTACTTCCTGGGAAGGTCAATCTTCGGCATGCCATGAAAGCCTCCTGATTTGCCAGACCCAGTTTTATCATTTGACCTCCTTAAACTTGTTATTCTCACTGTACACTTTAAGGAAACTTGCTGTTTCTCAAGTTTGCCCTCTCTTATCACCTGACAAAAGAATTTTTGATGCTTTCCTCATCTTCTTTTCCTTTAATTAAACAAAGTAAGGTCACATGGTTTATAATAGAATTAATGTTTATGCCTAGGCAAGCAGTTTTATGCTTAACGCCCATCACCATAATGCCAATATCCATCTAACACTAGCCCTAAGTCTCTTTTCTTTGTTTTTTTTTTTTTTCTTTTTTTGGTTTTTGGTCACACCCAGCGGTGCTCAGGGGTTACTCCTGGCTGTCTGCTCAGAAATAGTTCTTGGGGGCTATTGGCTGCTTGCAAGGCAAACGCCCTGTGCTATTATCTTTCCGGGCCCCTAAGTCTCTTTTCATTTGCACCCTCCTCAACTCCTCTCTTGGGGAGGCACTGCCTCCTGGCTATGTAGGCTGAACTGTTCATTGGTTAGACCTGGTTGTACTTCTTGGGCTCAGAGATGCAGAGGGTAATGAGAGCAATTTCCTGTGGTGCTTGGGGGACATGTAGTACTTGGGATTGAGTTCATTAAACATCATTTATGCAAGGCATGTGCCCCAAGGATTTCGAGATATCTTCACTGGCTCTTCAACTTTTTATTTTTCTGGTATCAGAACTTAACCAGGGCCTCCCACATGCAGAGCACAAAACACTCTGCTGCTGAGCTGCATTCCCTAGCTCACCACCAGCTTAAGTTTTGGAGTTAATCAGTCCTTTCTTGGTGTAGCCACACTACTACCCTCCATATCTGTGTACCCTGTCAGGTCAGTATTGAGGTTGGTTTTATTTGTTTATCTTTCTGTCCATACTATGATTTGTATGGGACAGGATTGTGTCCTTTTCATTTGTACATCATAATGTTCTGATACAGTATGTGATTCATCATTAGATAGATAAGTTTTCATTGACATTCTTAAGAATCTCAGTGTCATGCCATCGGAGCGATAGTACAGTGGTAGGGCATTAAACTTGCACTCGGCCAACCCAGACAGACCCCCAGTTAAATTTCCGCATCCATATGGTTCCCCAAGTCTGCCAGGAGCAATTTCTGAGCACAGAACCAAAAGTAAACCCTGAGCATTGGCAGCTGTGGCCAAAAAAAAAAAAAAAGAAAAAATCTCAATGTCAGGGCCAGAGCGATAGCGATAGTGGGTAAGGTATGTGCCTTGCAGATGGCTAACCCAGGTTCAATCCCTGGTATTCCATCCCTGATACCACCAGAAGTGGCAAAAAAAAAATATATATATATATATAGTAAACATATATTTATATATTAAATATATGTGAGTGTATATATAATTATATAATATTTTTAAAATATTTTGTTTATATATATATACCCTTCTGTATGTATGTATATGTATACATAAATATATAAAACTTCCATGACATGCCTACAATTTTCAGTAGTCAATTCAGTTGAACCCTGTAGAAATGAACATATTTCCAAGTTATATATACTATTTTATTTTTTAGCTTTATTTATTGATTGGTTGGTTGGTTGGTTGCTTGGTTAGTTGGTTGGTTGGTTGGTTTTTGGCCCACACCCAGTGATGCTCAGGGATTACTCCGGCTCTATACTCAGAAATTGCCCCTGGCAGGCTAGGGGACCATATGGGATGCCGAGAATCAAAGCAGGTCCCTCCTGGGTTGGCCACGTGAAAGGCAAACACCCTACAACTGTACTGTCTCTCTGGCCCTATATTTTAATAGAATTTTACATTTTACTACAGGTTGCTATTACAGTATAGCACCTGTTTATCTCTGCAGGACAAGTTGAATTAATGTGGCATAAATTTAGTATTCCCTAGTCCTCACTCTTTCATTAAAAGTCACCTATGCATTTAACTTGAAGTGTTACTTCTCCTTTTAGAGAATAAAGTTCTCTGAAAAAGTGAATAAATATATTGTCAATAATTTAATATCTAGTCGATTATAAAAGTAGAAAAGACTATACTATTAAGGCTCACTTATATAGTTCACTTTTCTTCTTTAGTTTTTCCCCTGGGGAAGGGACTACAGGGTGTGAGAAAGAAGGCTCTTGGGCAGTGTCACTGAGCAGAGGATTCCCCATTTGTGTGACCTGGGTTCTGCTTTCTGGGACTGTGAGTTTGCCACTTCCCAAATTACATTGAGACCTAGATGGGGCATGCCCACCCCATTTGTACTACTTAGATGGGAGCAAGCAGAGATTGGGGGACATGTGGTACCATCTCCTCTTGTGACCTACCTAGCTTCGCCTACTTCACATATGCTCCATGAAAGCAGAAGAGACATTTTAGAAGCAATGTAGGAAGCCTATTGGTGTAGCCTAAGGAAAGGCTGAGCAGCTCAGCAGAGCCACATCCACAATGCCTTGTTTATTTAATCATGTTCTGGACTGTAAGCTCCAGAAGCTCATTTTTGTCTACATCCTAATGATTTTACTCTGGAAAAACATCAGTCAGTAAAACGGTAAAAACTTTACTCTAAAAACTCTCACTTCAGACATGTTGCCAGAATTCTAGTATATTAATTTACATAATTAAATTACATCAGCTCAAGAAAAAAAGATTTATTAACTATAAATCTGTAAAACTGTAAATTAGGACAAAGGGGTTGGGACCAGAGCAATAACACAGCAGGTAGGGTATTTGCTATGTATGCCACAGACCCGGCTTTGATCCTTGGCATCCCATATGGTCCCTCAGGCTTGTAAGGAATGATTTTTGAATGCAGAGCCAAGAGTAACCCCTGGGCGGCACTAGGTGTGGCCCCAAAACCAAAAACAGAAACAACAACAACAATAAAGGATAAAGTGGGTTAAGTAAAATAGATGTTTAATTTCTTAGGCCTAATACTATTCCTGTTGTGTTCATTTCATCTAGGGTAGATTGGCCCATAAGAATGAAAATATTTCTATAAGATTGACCACAATTCCCTGTAGCTGTTCTAGCCTCAGAATAACTTTATGGCTTAAAATAGAAGAAGTTGCCATGGGCTGGTTTATACTTTTACTGGACAGTGTTTTTATGGATTACCAGCATTTGTCTCTAATGTTCTCCTTTTTTTTCCTCTGCTTCCTCATTCTGACTGACGTATTATTTCTTTGCCTGTTACAATAGTTATTTTATGGTCAAGTGTTGCTGGCCCCACAGCTATTCTTTTGTTCTCCTCTTTTCATGTCTCTGCTCTGACATGTAATGTGTTGATCTTGCACTTTAACTTTCAGAGAAAGATTCAGAAAAGATCTGAATTCTTCAAGCCAATTTTCTCTATTCTCCAAGTAACTGACATTTATTGAATTCTCTGTACTTAGTATTACTAAATTTATTTTATAATTTATGGGATTGAAATGGCTTCAATAGATACTTTACATAGAAAATCTTGCTCTTATTGATTTAAATTATAGTTATGGAGTATTTTATAGAATAACCTCAAACCTCACAGTATTAGTTTTGAAAAGATAGTGGAAATGGTTAAGACAATACTTGATTATAGCATCATTCATTAAAATGAATTCATTAAACTACATGTGTCAATATCGTTAAGCTTTAGAAATATGATATTGAGCAAAATAGCAAGTTTCAGGAGATTTCATATAATATAATGCTATTGATAACAAATTACAGGGTTAAATAGTGGACTTTCAAGTAAAACTTGTGAATTTCTTTTCTTTATTCAAGGCTGATAAAAGTGACAGTGAAGGGAGGAGAAGTGGGGAGACAAAAAAGAAAAGTGACAATGAAGGGACATATTTTTAAAAGTATATATCTACAAGATCAAAGGAAATTCAAGTTAAAAACAATAGCAGTATTTTAGAAACTGGAAAGCACATGAAAAATTGTAACAAATTTAGAAAAACTGAGGAAATTTCAACTCCTGGTAAAGGAAAAACTCATAAACAACACAGTTTAATCTACAAGAATGCAGAACCCTCAATCATTTCTGAAAGTAGAGTTGAGGCTTATGTGTAAACCCTGGTTGATTGAGTATAGCTTGAAGTGACCTCTGAGCTCTCTGAATACTGCTTAAAAGATTCATTAATTAATTCATACTTAATGAAATTTAAAATTGGTTGAAAATATCTTGGGGCCGGGCGGTGGCGCTAGAGGTAAGGTGCCTGCCTTGCCTGCGCTAGCCTAGGATGGACCGCGGTTCGATCCCCCGGCGTCCCATATGGTCCCCCAAGCCAGGAGCGACTTCTGAGCGCATAGCCAGGAGTAACCCCTGAGCGTCAAATGGGTGTGGCCCAAAAACCAAAAAAAAAAAAAAAAGAAAATATCTTTAATAAGTAATTAGGTACTATTGAATAAATATAAAAGAAATACTAGAACTGGAAAATAACTATTTCCAACTATCATAGTATGATTGATTTATAGGAAGTCATCAGAGAATATTAAAAATATCAGGCCCGATTTCATTGGGAAACAGAATATTTATGTGAACTCAAGGCATTTCCTTCCAGGTACTTATTCATTACAAAGTGGAGTAAACGGGTACGCGCTATAGAGATAGTATAGCAAGTAAGGCACTTGCCTTTCATGCAGCCAATTTGAATTTGATCCTTGGCATCCCAGGTGGTGCCTCAAGCCCTATCAGCGATGATTTCTGAATATAAAGAGACAGGAGTAACCCCTGAGCAGAGCTGGGTGTGTAGAAATTGCATATTTCTACTGGACAAATTTAGCTTTTCCTCCTTTTCACATGGCCACATACTACCTACATAATTTTAATATTGACTTCCCAGTAGGAATATACTAGTGTGAATATATAATAGAAACCACATAAGCTCAACAAACAAAACCAACAGAACACTCAACTAGCAATATATAGTTTACTAAACCTACAGTGACATTGTGACCCCATTGCAAGATGACAGTTTTTACAGATTTTATTATAATAAAGTTTATTTTGATATTTTCATTACCATTTAGTTGTACCAACAATATTAAGTAAATTATTCTTACCTACCAAAGGGCAGGTTTGAGGATGTTGGGAAACTGATGACAATGGTGGAGGGAATATTATATGGTGGTGGGATTGGTATTGGAATGCTAAATGCCATAGTAGGATTGGTAATGGAACACTAAATGCCAGAAATAACTATAATGAGAAAGTCTTTAAACCATGGTTACAATTTTGTAAAATTAAAAAAAAAAGAAAGAAAGAAAGAAAGAAAGAAAGAAAGAAAGAAAGAAAGAAAGAGAGAGAGAGAGAGAGAGAGAGAGAGAGAGAGAGGAGGGAGGGAGGGAGGGAGGGAGGGAGGGAGGGAGGGAGGGAGGGAGGGAGGGAGGGAGGGAGGGAGGAAGGAAGGAAGGAAGGAAGGAAGGAAGGAAGGAAGGAAGGAAGGAAGGAAGGAAGGAAGGAAGGAAGGAAGGAAGGAAGGAAGGAAGGAAGGTAGGTAGGTAGGTTAAGTGTTGGAGCAAGAACAATAATACAGTAGATTAGGGGACTTGCCTTGCACACCTTTGACTGGGTTCAATTCCTCCACACCACTGCTGATCTCCAAGCACTGCCAGAGTGATCCCTGAGGTCAGAGCCAGCAGTGAACTCTGAACATTGCCATCACCACTGTGCTCAAAAACAAAAGAAAATAAAAATATACTCAGTGATATAAAGGAGGATGTAGCAAAATGTTATTTAAAGTACCAGGTAGTAAAATATTTTCATTTTTGTCAACTAATCTGTCTTAACTATTTAATTCTGCCATTATAGTGAGACTGTAGCTATATCCAGGATAATAAATAAGAGACTGCTTCTGTACCCAAGAAAATTTTACAAAGCAAGCAGTTACCCTAGCTCTTAATCACAAAATCCTGATTAACAAGTGGTTTCCAAGTAGGGAATTTTGTACTCTTTTCTATAGAAAATGTAAGTATGGATAGCTTTAAGAATTAATTTCCATATGTAGTCTTTCCTAAAAATGAGAACATTTTTTTGTTTGTTTGGGGGTTTTTTTGTTTGTTTTTTTGGGCCACACCCGGTGAAGCTCAGGGGTTACTCTTGGCTTTGTAGCTCCTGGCTGGCTGGGGGACCATATGGGACGCCAGGGATTGAACCCAGGACCATCCTGGATCAGCCACATGCAAGGCAGATGCCCTACCACTGTACTATCCCTCTGGCCCCAAAATGAGGACTTTTGGTCTTCCAGTTATCTTTTTTCCTTTTTCAGTCATCTCTCCCTATTGAAAAAAAAAAAAAAAAAAGGATGCTTAATGTCCACACTAAATCTTACAGTGGCTCATTGCCTTAGGGTTTAAAAGTCTTCAGGGCAAAAACAAAGAGACTTTTGAAGAATGATTTTTCTCCTGAGGGAGAGAGTCCTTTGAGAACCAAGCAGACAAACCTTCAATAAAAATTATTGAGAGGGGCAATCCATGATTTCATCCAGGAGACAAATGCATGGCAAGGTTCCTTGTCTCTAGTTTCTTTGTCTAGTAGTACACTCTCCATTTATCTGTCTAAAACTTAAAATTCACAACTCAGAAATTTGTCATGGGGATGCATAATAACACATTAATTTGAATTTAAAAATTAAGTCAGACTTTTTCTGACAGAATATAAGTTAGATGTAGCTGATTGGGTTTGACAATGAGGACTGGCTTGGCCAATTAAGTTATATGGTTATATTTTCTGCAAATTGAATAAGCTAAACTGCAGCTCCAAGGCGTTGATGAAAACATATTTAAATTATGCATCTAATGTGCAATAAACTGGAAAATTAATCTCCTTTGTCATTATTTAAGTGTCAACTTAAATGTGCAAGATAGTACACAGTTTACAAAAGTCTTAGGTTATGTGTGTGAAAAATTAGAAAACTACTACTGCTTTTGTTTTGGGATATATTCAATAAAATATAAAAGTCATGGATGAAGTATCTTTAGGGAGTTTTGTGTTTTGTTTTCTGTTTTTGTTTTTGGGTCACACCCAATGGCGCTCAGGGGTTACTCCTGACTCTGTGCTCAGAAATCTTTCCTGGCTGGCTCAGGGGACCATATGGGGTGCCAGGATTCAAACCACTGTCCATCCTGGGTTGACTGCATGCAAGGCAAATGCCCCACCACTGTGCTATCTCTCCAGCCCCTCCTAAGGGAGTTATTATCTTCAGACAAAGAGAATGGGGTAAAAGGGCTTTGGTCTGTATTTCTGAGGGTGTTATATTTCTTAAGTAAACTGGTGGGTGATATTTGGATCTATATTATGATCTATATATATATATTTACAACATTTATTAAAAATGAGTATAATGAAGCCTTAAATATATTTTTAGATTGGTTCCCTGGTAGAAGTAAGATATTTTTTATGGAAAATTTGCCCTCTTTAATCAACACCTCCTTTTACCTTTACTTTATAGTTTGTAGTAGCCATTATTCTTGTCTTTATTTCTATAGATACTATGAATTTTCTTATTTATTTTTATAATTACATTTTTTAAGCATCATAGTTACAAAATTGTTCAGTGTTGAGTTTCAATCATTGAATGTATAGCACCCTTCACTAGTGCACATTTCCCACCACCAGTGTCCCCAGTTACCCTCCCACCCACCTCATGTTTGCCACTGGGACAGGCATTTTACTTTTCTATCTCTCTTCCTTTTTTTTTTCTTTTGACACTGCAAAAGATATTACTTCTTAATTATTCTTTCAGGCTATATTGTAAAACACTGAAAAACTAAAACACAGTCTAAATAAAATACCAAAGGCAGTTAAAGAAATATAAGAAACAATCAGTGTGGCTTCAATTTTTTGTAATTTCTTTTCAATATTTTTGGAAGGTGGTTTCCAAGCAATATTAAGGGGCCTGGGGACCACTTCCAACTATACTTGGTTCAGTTGCCAGTGCTTGAATCCAGTGATGTATCACTGCTTGAGCTCACTGCTTGTGGGGGCATCAGGGCCATCCTGGGGCACCCAGGGATACGGACAATTAGTCCTCAGTTCAGAAAAGGTGTTTAGCAGTGAGGTACTGGGATTCCAACTCATGTCTTAAGCTTGCAAGCCATGTGTTCTAACCCTTTGAGCTATCTCCCTGCTTCCTTGAATTATTTTTAATACTTAGGTATATTAATACTTAATATACTTAGGTATATTATTCATCAGTGACTTAATATCTTGTTTGTTTTTGCCTTGTGAACTGAATTAGTTTGAATTTTTTTCCCTCTGGTTTTTTTTTAGTCACCATGAAATTACAAAGTTGTTCTTGATTGAGTTTCAGGCAGACAGTGTTTCAACACTGATCCCTTCACCAGTGTCCACTTACCAACTCCAGTGACCACCCCCATTTGTTGTCTGATGTTTTTTAAGATTGCAAGGAGAAAGCATTCACACATTGCTTTCAGAAATTGCATCATATTAAAAGTTTGTACGGGAGCACATTTTCAAAATAACAAAATCTTGAGATTTACTATCTTTCTAGGATGTTTCATTTCCAAGACTTGAAAGGGCATATAGAGTTTGATCAACGTCCCATTCTTTATTTAGCTCCTGACATTTCTCTCTTCCCAAAGGAGCTATAATTGAATGGGTTTACCACCATTCACAATTCAAAGTCCATGTTGGGCTGAGGTCTCTGCCAAACACAGGAACTCCTAACCCAGTTGTTTTTGCCTTTAATAGGACAAAGAAGCTGACTTCCCCATTCAGAAATGCCCTCCACTCCATAATTTGTAACAGCCAGTGTAATTGTTGGGCACTTTTGTTTCTCTCTGGTTTGGCCTTTTAATGACCTTACTTGGTTTTCCTTTGTTTTATTTTTAAGATGTTATAATAGCTTTTCAAAATTGCATATAATGCATTGTCCTAAATTCTAAGTTGACTGTGCTACTTAATTTTTAAGTTTTAATAGATTTATTAACACATTTATGCAGTTAGTGAACCCATATTTTCCATTTATGAAACTATATTATTAATGTATCATTAATTTACAAGACTATAAATAGAGATTTACAATTTACCACATGATGTCCACAACTCTCAATTTTAACAAGTTGTTTTATCCATGCATACTTTGGTGGGGGGTGGGGTAAAAAAACAGTGTCAGATGTGCTCAGGGCGTGCTCCAGGCTCTGTGCTCAGAAATTACTTATGGTGGTGCTCCAAGAACTTTTTTTTTTTTTTTTTTTTTGGTTTTTTGGGCCACACCAGCAGTGCTCAGGGGGTACTCCTGGCTATCTGCTCAGACATAGCTCCTGGCAGGAACGGGGGATTCGAACCAACCCCCTTACGTTCTGTATCGGCTGCTTGCAAGGTAAACGCCGCTGTGCTATCTCTCCGGCCCCTCCAAGAACTATATTGATTTCCAGAAATAGAACCAGGATGGTCACCACATCCATACATCACAGGTCTTATACTATACTATCTCTCTGCCCCTCCCAATCCATGCATACTTTAATATCTAATTGTAATTGTGGTAAACTTATTATTTTACAATTTGGTCTTTTCGGTTGACTGTAATAATAGGTACTTGGAAAGCTCTTTTCTATGTACTGTCTTTGGTATTTACCTCTAGCTTTATAAAAACTAAGAAAATATAAGAATGAGGTGATGAGTGAAAAAAAAATTTGAGTATTTTGAGCTTGTGTGTTCCCTTTCTCTCTCACCCTCACTATCTCTCTCCTTCTCACTTGTGGTTCATAGGGATTACTCCCAGCTCAATGCTGACGGGTCATTCCCAGTGATGATAAGGAGAATTTTTTTTTGGGGGGGGGGGTCATACCCAGCAGTGCTCAGGGGTTACTCCTGGCTCTACACTCAGAAATTGCTCCTGGTAGACTCAGGGGACCATATGGGATGTCAGGATTCGAACCACCGTCCATCTGCATGCAAGGCAAACGCCCTGCTTCCATGCTATCTCTCCGGCTCTTGAGAATTTGTATTTTTGGTGATCAAACCCAGGCTCCATATCATGAGCTGTCTCTTCCCAGCTCCTAAATCTTTTTAGTCTCTTAACCAATAAGCTATTCTGCTTTTAACTGTTGGTGTTTATTCATTGTCTTCAAAAAAAATGTCAGTATTGGGACTGGAGAAATAATTCGGAAAGTAGAGTGCTTACCATGCATGTGGTAGACCTGAGTTCAATCTCCAGTATCCATCCTGAGCACTACCTGGAGTGATTTCTGAGTACAGAGTCAGAAATAAACCCTGAGCACCACTGGATGTAGTCACAAAGTAAAAAAAAGAAAAAGAAAAAAAACCCAAAAACTAAATAATATTTGTGTGAATGGTGAAATCTTTATTTTTAAGATAGTAGATATTAGGTAGGTTCTACTAAAAATGCTTCATACATACATACAAAACTCCTATCTTTCAGCATGCAAGTATTACCTCTTACAATTTTCTTTACGAAGTAAAGAATTTATGCTTATTCTTAGCACGTTCCCCCAGTATTTTGACCTTTATCTGACTTTTAAAAAGCAAAATATAAAAGGTTTAGTTTTTGGAGTTGTATATAAATAAACTGCTATTTGTATTTTTAGATACACTTCTCAGGTTCTTCTGAGATTCATCATAACTTCCTAGGTGCATATTAAAAAGTGTACAGAATTAGTTCTGCATATTTAACCTCTTGAGTCATATCATCAGTCACTAAGACACATCCCATTTACTTTTTAAAAATGAAAATAGGCTTACTTCCAGAGTGAAAAAGGTTAAGGGAGTCAAAATGAGGTTATGGCTTTTTGGAATATGGTTCACCCATGTTTTTTCTCATTTATCTTACCAAAACAATTTGTCATGCCTTTCCTCTTCCAGTGCTTGAGAACTAAAAATTGTCTTCACAATCTAAATTTTAAAATGCAGATTGATCCTAGTCACTTATAACTGCTGTAATTTGATTTCTTTAAATAAAAGGAATAATAGCATTTAGGAAAATTGTGTTGATTGTATTGTTGATATATAACTTCTTGGATGCCAATGTCATAGTTGATTGCTTCTGATTTTATGTATGTAGACATGTCAGAAATTATTCTCAAATATTTATTATAACTGATAAAGCACTAAACTTATTTGCTAAACATGTTGTTGCTATGGTGATAGTAAATTAAGCATTTATGTGGAGTTTTTCTAACATAAGATATTTATTGTGTTTTATGTGCTCAAATAGACTTAATTTCTTTCTCAAATATTACATTCTGGTATTACCATGATGGATTTTTTTTTTTTACTAGTGTTCTCAAGTCTGAGTAAATGGTTGCGTCAGAACAGGATTTTTTAATTTATGTGGTGCATTAGGGAGTTGTGAAATCAATTTAGTGGCTTATAAGTATTTCTTTTATTTTTAATGAGATACAAAAACTAAATATAAAATATATATATAATATAAAAAAAATATAAAATAACAGAAAACATATGAGAGCCCAGTATTGATGTCTTTTGCATACGACCTCAGCTTTCACTCTGCAACAGCAGCCAGCCACAATAGGGGTAACCTTGCTGCAGCTCCATTGCATTTCTTTAGATTTCTGCCTTGACAACTAACTTGGATGGCAAAGGATGCTTATGGGGAGTAAAATGGGTAATGTGAATGGGTTACATACTAGGTAATGTTTGAGCTACGTGGTAAGTGCTCCCTTTCTGCCCTTCAAACAAAGAGTTCAAGTACATCCAAATAATTCAGACACAGAGCATGATTACTTGGAAGGCTCAGTGCCTTAAGCACTGACTAGCACCTCTGTGGCATACTTTTATTTTGGCTTTCCTTTCCTGTTTGCCTCTTCCTAGCATTTTTGTTCCTTTTTTCCTGGGATCACTTGTTCAACATTAGTCTTACAAAATAAAACAAAAAATTGCTGTTAACTAGCCAATAAAGCAGAGTCTCAATGTTAAATGGTTTAACACCAATTAATTCAATTGACCAGAGAAAGACATTTTGCAGCATGTATATGTGTCAGTCCTGCAGGCACAGAATATTTTCTTCAGGAATATGACAGCTGGAGACAGCATAAAGATTAAGGCACTTTACTTGCATGTAACCAAGCATGGTTCCAGTGTGTCCTCCAACCACCAAATAAGTGATCCCTGGACACAGAGCCATGTGCAGCCCCAAAACAAAACAAGCCCCAAAGGGGAAGGAAGTGGTTATGACAGAAAGAAGAGAAACTAGAGAAAATCAGATGGATGTGAAAATTCTGAAATTAAAATCTCAGTGAATTATGGGATGTTTTTCAAAATTTGCATAGATACTAGAAAACCTAGGATTAATTTTTTTTTTTTTTTTTTGGTTTTTGGGTCACATCCAGCAGTGCTCAGGGGTTATTCCTGGCTCTATGCTCAGAAATCTCTCCTGGAGAGATAGCACAGCGGCATTTGCCTTGCAAGCGGCCGATCCAGGACCAAAGGTGGTTGGTTCGAATCCCGGTGTCCCATATGGTTCCCTGTGCCTGCCAGGAGCTATTTCTGAGCAGACAGCCAGGAGTAACCCCTGAGCAACGTCGGGTGTGGCCCAAAAACCAAAAAAAAAAAAAAAAAGAAATCTCTCCTGGCAGGCTTACCAACCTTCTGTATGCAAGGCAAACGCCTTACCTCCATGCTATTTCTCCGGCCCTAGGATTAATTTTTATTTTGTTTGTTTGTTTTGTTTTTGTGTTACTCCTGGCAGCACTCATGGGACCATATGGGATGCCGGGATTTGAACCACCGACCTTCTGCATGAAAGTCAAATGCCTGGGCCCAGAGAGATAGCACAGCGGCGTTTGCCTTGCAAACAGCCGATCCAGGACCAAAGGTGGTTGGTTCAAATCCCGGTGTCCCATATGGTCCCCCATGCCTGCCAGGAGCTATTTCTGAGCAGACAGCCAGGAATAACCCCTGAGCACTGCCGGGTGTGACCCAAAAACCAAAAAAAAAAAAAAAGGCAAATGCCTTACCTCCATGCTATCTCTCTGGTCCCTAGGATTAATTTTTTTAAGAACATTTTGACTTGGCCTATAAGTACACCTGTGGTTTAACTCATTTAAGTATCCGATGACTCTCCTTTCAGAAAAAATACTGATTATATTTTTCAAGTTTAACTCTCAAGAGTCTGGGATGTGACTCTGCAGTAGAACATACACACTCAGCACTGCCTCGAAAATCAACAACGTGGGGCCGGTGAGGTGGCGCTAGAGGTAAGGTGTCTGCCTTGCAAGCACTAGCCAAGGAAGGACATTGGTTCGATTCCCCCTCCCCTGTGTCCCATATGGTCCCCCCAAGCCAGGGGCAATTTCTGAGTGCTTAGCCAGGAGTAACCCCTGAGCATCAAATAGGTGTGGCCCCAAAAAAAACAAAAAAAAATCAACAACTTGGGGAAGTAGAGTTAGCCTGGAGGTAAGGCGTCTGTCTTCCATGTGGAAGGATTGTGGTTCGAATCCCGGCATCCCATATGGTCCCTTGTCCCTGCCAACAAGCTATAAGCCCCATGTTTATGTCTCTGTATGTCTCTGGAGCTGAGAGTTGCTGTGTCCTCTTCAAACCCCGTTTCAAAAAGCTATGCATTGCAAAACGTGCTCATGTAGCCATTAATCCAGACATCACCTCTGATTTAAAAAATCAGCTCAAATTATTTTAGATATTTTTGTTTTGCAGGTTAAAGTTTTTTTTTAATAAAGATACTATTTACAGTCACCCCGGGGGTCGCGAAAAATGTTTTCTTCTTCCTAGGGGGGCATGACAGAAAATAATTGAGAAACACTAGAGTAGAAGCAGGCAAACGCTACTGACCATGTGCAAAAGAATTCCTTAGAACAGGGGTCTCAAACTCAATTTACCTGGGGACCGCAGGAGGCAAAGTTGGGGTGAGGCAGGGCCGCATAAGGGATTTCACTTACCAAATATTCGCAATAAAAAAATCGCATTAGTAAGCAAAAAAAAAAAAATCGCAAGAAATCGCATTAAACATTTGCATACCCCGAACGGAACTGCTCCAGGTATGCGAATGTTTAATGCGATTTTTTTCTTACTAATGCGATTTTTATTGCGATTATTCAGTAAGCGAATAATTGCAAATACTGTGATACTTGAAGGCCGGCCACAGGCCACAAAATGTAAGGAGGGCCGCAAATGGCCCGCGGGCCACGAGTTTGAGACCCCTGCCTTAGAATATCGAATGTCTTGATTACTTCAAAAGCTTGGCCAAGGGAAATTATGTCTCAGGATCTTCTACGATTAAATTGCCCTAATTGTAACTGAGATGTGTATTAAGAAGATGCCTAGGGGCCGGAGAGATAGCATGGAGGTAAGGCGTTTGCCTCTCCTGCAAAAGGTCATCGGTTCGAATCCCGGCGTCCCATATGGTCCCCCGTGCTCGCCAGGAGCGACTTCTGAGCATGGAGCCAGGAGTAACTCCTGAGCACTGCCGGGTGAGACCTAAAAAACAAAAAAAAAAAAAAAAAAAAAAAAAAAAAAAAAAGAAGATGCCTACAATGTTGGGGCCTGAAAGAAAGCATGGAGGTAAGGCGTTTGCCTTTCATGCAGAAGGATGGTGGTTAGAATCCCGACATTCCATATGGTCTCCTGAGCTTGCCAAGAGCGATTTCTGAGCATAGAGCCAGGAGTAACCCCTGAACGCTGCTGTGTGTGACCCCCCTCCCCCAAAAAAATGTCTACAATGTGAGTGCACTTATTCTTCCAAAGGCTGTTGACTTCATGCTATGAAAAATACTGGGAAAGACTATCAAAGGCAATCTTTGCCTACAGATATATGTTAGCTACACATGTAATTTAAATTTTTCTAAGGACTGGTGAGATAGTAGTACAGGGGGTAAGACACTTATCTTGCATGCAGCTGACTCCAGATTTGAGTCCCCAGCACCACTTCACGAGTGATCCTTGAGTATAGCTGGGTATGGTCCACAAAACAAAAAAATTAAATTTTCTAAGAAAATTAAGGAAAAGCATTAAGGAAAGCAGGAATAGGTGAAATCAATTTAAATAACATGTTTAATCTATTATGTCAACATAGTATAATTTAGCAAGTAATCAATTAGAAAGTATTGAAGTATTTCCTAATTTAGTACAAATTTTTAATGTTGAGTAATTACTTTCCACTTTGACACACCTTTTGATTCAGATTAGCTATATTTTAAGTTTTTAATAGTTGCATATGGCCAGCAGTGAACAATGCAGATCTAAGGACACAGAATACCTATTCGTTTTGAGAACATCAGAAATATAGCTACCCCATTATTAAGTTTTAGCTTTTAGGTTTTAGATTTAATTAGTAAATTAAGAGAGCTGGAATCTATCACTTTTACATCCATTTGAAAGCCAATGCTAAAGATGTCAAATATCTTATTCTTTATTTCTAAGCATTCTTGACAAATAAATTTTAGGGATTCCAGAGAACTTTTCTTTTAAAAAAATAAAATGTTTCCTTTCATTAAGTAAAAAAGTCACCTAATTTATTTTGAGATTTTCTTTTAGGAAATTTAAAATGTAAATCTTAAAGTACAGTAGCTATGGGGCCGGAAAGATAGCATGGAGGTAAGGTGTTTGCCTTTCATGCAGAAGGTCGATGGTTCGAATCCCAGCATCCCATTTGGTCCCCTGTGCCTGTCAGGGGGCGATTTCTGAGCATAGAGACTGGAGTAACCCCTGAGTGCTGCCGGGTGTGACCCCCCCCCAAAAAAAAGTACAGTAACTATTTTTGTTGTTTGGGGGCATCAACCAGCATTCATGGATCTGCACTCAGAGATAAGATTAATTATCAGCTATCTTTCATTTCCTTCGGGTATAACTCTTTGAAGAACTCTTTTATATATGTCATGTACATGTGGGTACATTTGTAAGCCACATCAAATTCTTCGGAGAAATAAAAATTCCCCAAATTGTTTGACTAAATTTTGGTGAGGAATGATAAATGAACATAGGATAGGTATAAAATAATTAAGAGATTTATTTATTTTAAAGAATTTATGGGAAATTGTAAGTCAGAGGTTTCTAAAGTTGGGAGGCTGAAAATTCTTGACTAGTTGATCCTTCAATCGTTAGACAATTTTTCAAGTAGCTCTGAGTTTTGCTTTTAAGATTTTTTCAGTTGAGTAGTTGAAGTTCATTGTATTATTAAGCCTATCTTAAGATAGGCTTATCTTTTTTGTTTGTTTGATTTGTGGGGGGGGGGCTACACCCGTTGTTAAATAGCTCCTGGCTTGGGGACCATATGGGACTCCTGGCTCAGCAGCTTAAAAGGCAAACGCCCTACCAGTGCATTATTGCTCAGGCCCTGAGATAGGCTTATTAAGATAAAAGGGTAGGGCTGGGAGAGATAGCACAGCAGCATTTGCCTTGCAAGCAGCCAATCCTGGACCAAAGGTGGTTGGTTCGAATCCCGGTGTCCCATATGGTCCCCTGTGCCTGCCAGGAGCTATTTCTGAGCAGACAGGAGAAACCCCTAGGCACTGCCAGGTGTGACCCAAAAACCAAAAAAAAAAAATAATAATTATAATAATAATAATAATAATAAATAAAAGAGTAAAGGAGAAATTTAAATTATAGCAACACCTAAACTAGTATTTAATTAAATAGTCTAGCCAAAGTAACAAGACTATTACGCATGATTTGTTTCTATATTTTGATCATTAATTCTTAGTTATATTTTATTGCTTTAATGTCCAGTAGGCTTTAATTGTTCTGGAATTTTGCGTATTCAGATTCCTGACCTGGTAAATATAAGTATGATCCAGTGCAAAATAATTTACTTGTAATAATATGACTCATTATTTAGATACTAGGGTTTGGGACATGATAACTTGAGTCGGTCTTGCATTCTCTGAGTTATTAGCATATTTTGCATTTTTGTAAATGGGACACAACTAGCATCTTAAACATGTTTTATTTATCTTTTTTTTCCGAGACAATTCTTTCTTTCTTTTTTATTTTTGTGGTGATAGGGAGGGGGTTGTTGGGCCACACCTGGCAGGGCTCTGGGGTCATTCCTGGCTCTCATTCAGAAATCACTCCTGGCAGGCGTGGGGAACCCTATGGGATGCTGGGGATGGAATCCAGGTCAGTCCCGGGTTGGCTTCGTAAAAGGCATATGCTCTACTGCTGTGCTATCAACCCAGCCCCAGGACAATTATTTCTTAACTTCGATATGTATTTGACAGCATTATCAAAAGGGGGAGAAAGTTTTTCTTTTTAAAAAAATTATATTTATACTTTGTGATTTTCACAGTTATTTACAATTCTGTGTTTCAAGCATCCTCACCTCCAATCTACCACCCATGACCCTCTCCCCACACCAGTAACTTCAGATTCCTCCCAACCCCAATCTGATTTCTTGATGGGTACTATGTTTATTTTTTGCTTTTTGCCATACCTAGCAGTGCTCAGGATTTACTCCTGGCTCAGTGTTCAGGGTTCACTCCTGGTTGGACTCAGGGAACCATTTGTGAGGCTGGAGATTAAACTTGGTTTGGCTATGTGTTTGCAAAGCAAGTATCATACCCACTGTCCTATCATTTTTACTCCTCACAGATACTTTTATAAGTTTTATTAGTTTTCTTTTATTACTTTTATAAGTTTTATTAGTTTTCATTCATACTTTCAGTAGTACTGGGTCTAGTGGTTTAGAGACATGCATATACCTTGCAGCACAAGCAAGCCCAATGTCCCTGACAATATGGAGAATATTTGCTTATTAGGAAATAAAAACTTACAAATTTGTACATATAAAATCTAAGTATATCATCTTTTACTGACAAATGCTGCTGGTTAATTAACCTCCAGAGACCTTAGTTCAAACAAGTTATCATCAATTAGCAATGAAGATGTAAATGTGAATCTAATTTGTCAGTTGGTTTATCCTGTTTCCTAGTTAATGTCATATTCATATGTACTCCCTTTATAAAGTGTATGCAAATGATTTTTAAAAAAAGGAAATTTACCACATAATATGGAATCCTTGTTTTGAGAAGTAAGGAGTCTGTATTTGTAGAGAAAAGTAGAAAGATTTGTAAAAACAAACATAATATTTCAATGGGCAATGAGTTGATTTTATGTTTTAGAAAGCTTTAATATATTTCACCAAATTGCTGCATAAATAGAATATTTTTCTATAGTGAGAAAAATATTGATTTTTTTTCTTTTTTCTGCCATGCCCAACAATGCTTGGGGCTTACTCCTGACACTGCACTTAGAAATCACTGCTGGCAGTGCATGGTGGACCATCTTTGATGCTGGGAATAGAACCCTGTTAGGCCATATGCAAGGCAAATTCCCTACCAACTGTACTATCACTCAAGCTCAGAAAAATATTTAATTTTTAAAAAGGAACTTATCAATGGTTTCTTCTTCTCCTCTGGTGTACCAAAGGACATAATGAGGACAAATCTGCCATTATACCCAGCATGTACAATGAGTCTTTGCCTTGGCTTTTTTGCCTGTCTTATGTGTTATTAATTTACCTTCAATCGAGATTATTTTATTTGTAATTTTAGAGGAATAAATGTCCACTGTTACCATTACAAAATTATTATAGCTCAACAAATATTTATAAAGTGCTGTTACATTCTTTTGAACAAATAATAAAAATGTATGGCTAATAAAGATTAATTTTTGATCTCTCTTATATTATTATTTTATATGCTTATCTTTCTGTATTTATATCTTCAAACAGATAATGTTGATAATGTTTCAGTTTCTAAAATGTAAAGTTGAATGTAAAATTGTGAAATAATTTCTATTTTGGATATTTTTTAATTTTTTTTTTTTTTTGGTTTTTTTTGGGCCACACCCTGTGACGCTCAGGGGTTACTCCTGGCTATGCGCTCAGAAGTTGCTCCTGGCTTCTTGGGGGACCATATGGGACGCCGGGGGATCGAACCGCGGTCCATCCTAGGCTAGCGCAGGCAAGGCAGGCACCTTACCTCCAGCGCCACCGCCCGGCCCCAAGGATATTTTTTAATTTTTATCATGGTTTTCAGCTTATTGTTATGACAAAATCTTTTATTTACAAAATTATCTTAATAATAATGTTCTATTTCACTGATCTATACAACTTAGTCCTAGTTGAGATAGACTTTCTAGTTCAAATCAATAGCCACTAACAATTGGCTATTGCAATTGGAATCATTTAAGGTTTATTTAACTTATTTAAAATCTAGTTTCTCAGTTACTCTGCCATATTTGTACTCTTCTGTGAATATCTATTGCACAGAACAGGTTACATTTCCATCAATAGAGTATTCTATTGGTTAGTACTTTTAACCTCATATTCATTTTTGCTTCAAATTTTATTTGTGGAGTCAGAGCTTCTTCATTTGCGGGGGAGGGTGTTTGTCTTGTATACAACTGACCCAGATACAATCCCTAGCATCTCATAATCATAAGGTGTGGCCCAGATGAAAAAAAAGTCAAAGAAAACATTTTTTCACATGATTTCTCTATTTTTCCTGTATATACCTAAATATTTTCTTTGAATTTCTGACTATATTATTTTTCATAAGTGGAATTATACATGAAATATCTGGCTAAGTTTCAGAAATTTATACTTAGATTTATGTTGGCTTATACTTTGAACTATGTTACCATTTATACTTCTGAACACTCTAATATTTTATAGTTTATAGTTTTCATCACTAAATATTATTGAATCTCTTTTTATGACTTATATTTGACCAATAAAAAGTATTTATATAGGGAATAGATTAGCCTTTGTCTAAGGGCCTCAGAAATTTAAATCTAGTATAGTTACCCATATTTCATCAGGGCAAAGAAAACTGGAAATTAAGCTCCATTAGCATATCTGGAAGAGTGTAGTAAAGCCTCTAGGAAGAAAACAATATGTCATGTATATGAAGGATGTATATGAGAAAGTAATACATTCAAACTCAAATCGTTTTGCATAGGCTAAATTTGATACCATTTTTCTTATTTAATTTAGCTTCTTCAAACCCATTAGATTCAAGACCCACAACAATTATTTTGTCTTAATATTTCACTAGAAGGATAGTACTTCTGTGTTTTAGAGATAGTTGCATTAGTAAAAGATGGTTCCAAAGAGTAGTATAAAAAAGAATACACTGGGCCCAGAGAGATAGCACAGCGGCGTTTGCCTTGCAAGCAGCCGATCCAGGACCAAAGGTGGTTGGTTCGAATCCCGGTGTCCCATATGGTCCCCTGTGCCTGCCAGGAGCTATTTCTGAGCAGACAGCCAGGAGTAACCTCTGAGTACCGCCGGGTGTGACCCAAAAAAAGAATACACTATATTTTTATTGCTAAAGCAGAATATTTAATTAAAGATATTGTATTGCCTTAAGATTACTTGTTAGGCCTTTTCTACTCTGGTGGCTCATGTTCTCTTGAACACATATTTTTCTCTTTCTCTCCTCTCACATTTCTCTAAGTAAATTTCTTTTTTTTTTTTTTTAGTAAATTTCTTTTAATAGAAACAATTTGTTTCAATAATTTAAAAAAAAATTTAGAGCCAGTACTCCAAATGGAAGGTAAACTTATTACAAAAGATTGACCAAGTTGTCAACATAAGACACATTGATGAGTACATCATGTCATTCAATTCCTGGTGCCCCTTCTCCCAGGGACACTGAAATTCAATTTCACATGCAGTATTTGTCTCCAGAAACTAGATGTTTGATTTTATATACCAAGACTACAAATTTATTCACATCAAAGTTAGACTGGTTGAGTCTCTTTAGAACTTAGTTTGAAGGTTCCTTAAGAGGCTATGAATGTTTTTTAACTTTTCTATGTATTTCCTCTATGCTAAGTTCCAGGTATATAGTAAGTGCAGGGGTTGGGATAGAGGTGAGAGGAAGGAGAATGTTCCTATGCCTATTCAGAACACATATTGAGGGGGCCAGGAGAGATAGCACAGTGATAGGGCATTTGCCTTGCTTGTGGCCAATCCAGGACAGACCTGGGTTTGATTCCCAGCATCCCATATGGCCTCCCAAGCCTGCCAGGAGTGATTTCTGAGCACAGAGCCAGGAGTAAACTCTGAGCATTGCCAGGTGTGGTCCAAAAACAAAACAAAACAAAACAAAAAACAAACAAACAAACAAAAAAACCCACATATTGAATACACATTAAACACATAATTTTCTCTTTCCTCTCACATTTCTCTAAGTAAATTTCTTTTAATAAAAACCATTTTGTGGGCTGGAGAGATAGCATGGAGGTAAGGCCTTTGCCTTTCATGCAGAAGGACAGTGGTTTGAATCCCGGCATCCCATATGGTCCCCTGTGCCTGCCAGGGGCGATTTCTGAGCATAGAGCCAGGAGCAACCCGAGTGTTGTCGGGTGTGACCCCAAAACCAAAAAAAAGAAAAAAAATTATTTTGCTACATTAATTTTTTTTCTTAATTTTTAAACCCAGTCCTCCAAATGGAAGGTAAGCTTATAAAAGATTGTGTTCACTGGTTATTATAGGATCAGCCAAGTATCTATCTGAAGGGTATAAAAATACTAATTGAGAGGCTAGAGAGATAACAACAGTAGTTAGAGCACTTGTCTTGCATATTGCTGACCCAAGGTCCCCTCCAGAGTAATCCCTGAGCACAAAAACCAGGAATAAGCCGTGAGCATCACAAGTCGTGTTCCAAAGATAAAAACAACAAATAAAAACCAAACCCCTCCTGGGTTGGTCACATACAAGACAAATGCCCTACCGCTGTGCTATCACTCTGGCCCAACACCTTTAACTTTTATACTATCTCTCTGGCCTTAAAAAAAATTCAAAACACATATAAGTGCTGTTGTTGGCTTCAGTTGGCTCAGGGGTGGCCTCACTGCACACCCACTGTGCACACGGGTACACTAATTAGTCTGGAACTCAAGTGAACTCCACCATGTTCATTGGCTAGCCCAGGGGTCTAGGCAGCAGCTCCATGGTAGCAGTCCTGCAGGATGTATAGACCCAATCTGTTTCAGGGATGACTGTACTATGTGGCATTTGCCATACTTCTACAGCAACAAATCATGTGGAGTTTCAGGTATGGCTCCAAGAAATTAGGCATCCCCACTGCCAATTTTCCCACAGAGGTATTGACATACCTACAGGTATCTACAATGGTAGGGCCAGTGTTGGAAGCGGGGTATGCATTGGATGGAGGTGACTGGGTGGAACAAGAAGAATATCAAGAAGTCCATGGAAACTCATATTTTTTTTTTGGAAAGGACAAAATTCTTTATTCAACATTTGAGTAGAAATAAAAAATGATCAGACTTAAACACCAAATCCAAAGTCCACAACAACAGAATCAATACCCAAACTTCAACAAGGGGATCAGTTATACTAGCATCCCAGGGGGCAAAAGAGGGAGATGCTGGGAATAGGGTTGGAGGGAGGACAAAACTCGTGGTAGGAATACCCTTGATTCAATGTCACTATGTACCTTGAATGCACTATATGATTTTATGCACTATTTTTTTTAATTTCACACAATTTCTTTTTTATTTTATTTTAATTATGACAACAAAGATGCAAAGAAAGAGGACAGGGTAAAGTTACAGTGGAAGCCCAATCACCCATAAACAGAATTCTCAGTAGTCCCATCGATGATATCCCAGCCTTGAACTTTCAGCCAAAGAACATTAAGAAAAACAAAACTGAACCCATGTACAATACAATTACTTTGTCCCTCAAATCCCCAGTTGTAGTACATACTATTTCTTAGCAGCACACAATATAATCTAAAGACATTAGACTTATGTAACTCCTTAAACATTGAGGGCAAAGTACATTTCTCTAGTTCCATGCACATGCTTACTAGTTTAAGCTAACCTCAAAAGTTTTAGTGGGTTGTTTTTCTTAAGGATTGGAGTCAAGGGAACATAGTAAAAAACGGTATTAAAGGGCATTTGTTTGCATAGGCCCACCAAAACATAAGGGACATGGAAAGACAAATTATGGTCTAAATACAAGGAGACCCTACCCCTGAAGTTTCCTGGCACAGGACTGACTCTAGGCTCCAGGCAAACTAGTTTGTCCAATTCAAGTCATCGTCTGTAGTGGCAATACACCTCCATTCCTCACATAGTCTCTGTTGTTGGTATCATGCTTCTGTATTAAAGATCCTGGAGTCTGCCTATCCCATATTGCAGTCAGGATGGTGCAGAGCATCCTCTCGTTTCACCTCACACTTAAGGGGCAATAGAGAGAACCATGTCCTGTAGAGCAGGTCATTGTTGTTGTCAAGTCTTCTCAGTGTAAACGGAAGTCTCTTTTTAGAAGGTCGATGTCAGACCCTTGGTAGTGTCTTTCCTGGTAGAGGACTGCTTCCAGCTGTTGCTATATAAGACCTTGGATGTTTCGTAGATAGCTTGCCTGGTTCTGGCGTGAATGGAGGATGCCCATTCTTCTGAGGCCTGTGCCAGGTCGTTATATCAATGTTCAGGGTATAAGGTACATTGTACTGAAATTTATTAGATAAGAACTTATCTGTATGTATGATGTTTTCCCATTTTAATGTGTCTATGCAAACAAGGATCAATGCCATGAAGCGTTATTGGTGCATCTGGAGGCAATAGGAACAAGACCAGCAAATTCCATGACATAGTTCAATCATAGGCATCAAACTGAGGGACAGTTCCAATAACAATCCTTACTGAACAGCTTACAGAGAAAAGACAAGATGAAAAGTGGATAGAAACATCATGGTAGAAGAATATATAGAGAGTAATATCAGTTAAAGAAAATACCCATAAAATATACAAAAGATATATGTGTTCAATATGTGTTCAATTTGTGTCCTTATAATAGTTCTAGGATTTCTTAGATCTACTGTATGTCTTACGTCAGAGATCAGAACTGTGTGTTACTGAAGTTAAGAAGGGTAAATCTGGGGTACTGATGGTTGGGAGGAGCATATATAGACTGGTATGAAATTGCCAGTGACAGCCTGAGTATAGCTGAGCAGCTATCTGCCACCCACCAGATCAAACTCCACCCCCTCTTCCCCACCCTAGGCCAGTCTCCGGACAGACCCGGCCTGGGAGTGGGGGAAACCCAGGGTGCCCCGTCAACTCCTTCCAGGAACCCACCTGGAGATCCGGAGGAATGGGGGAGAGGGGGGCCGGGTGACCCAGGTCCGGGCCCCCCTACCCTGGGCCGGGCCAACAGGCCGCTGGCACATGCGGAGGCCTGCCAGCTGCCTACCCATGCCGGCTAAAAATCCTGCTCCAGGAAGGGAGAGAGACCCTCCCAAGCCCGAAGGACAGGGATTTAAGCCCCACCCTAGGCCAGTCTCCGGACAGACCCGGCCTGGGAGTGGGGAAAACCCAGGGTGCCCCGTCAACTCCTTCCAGGAACCCACCTGGAGATCCGGAGGAATGGGGGAGAGGGGGGTCGGGTGACCCAGGTCCGGGCCCCCCTACCCTGGACCAGGCCAACAGGCCGCTGGCACATGCAGAGGCCTGCCAGCTGCCCACCCGTGCCGGCTAAAAATCCTGCTCCAGGAAGCGGAAACTCATATTATGCTTACTTTCAGAAGACTGGTAGAGAAATCCTCAAAGTGGCTGTCATTGGCTACTTCAGACCAGAAATTAACTTTGATTCCTTAGAGTCACTTATTTCAGAAATTCAAGGCAATTCAAGGAAGCTAAGAAATAACTAGATTTTCCAAACATAAAGTTAATTTTTGATAAATAATCAAAAAATATGAAGTGGAGCAAGGGGAGCCTCTTCAAATAATGCTGGGAAAACTGGTCTTCTACATGCAAGAAAATGAACTCAAACCTTTTTCTTTTTTTTTTTTTTTTTTTTTTGTTTGTGGGCCACACCCAGTGGTGCTCAGGGGTTACTCCTGGCTGTCTGCTCAGAAATAGCTCCTGGCAGGCATGGGGGACCATATGGGACGCCAGGATTCGAACCAACCACCTTTGGTCCTGGATCGGCTGCTTGCAAGGCAAACGCCGCTGTGCTATCTCTCCGGGCCCAAACCTTTTTCTAGTACAAGGCAAAACGTCAAATATAATAAAAAATATAAATAAATAAAAATAGATTAAAGACCTTGATATCAGATCTGAAACCATAAGATACATAAAGGAAAATGTAGGAAGAACTCTCCATGGCATTGAAGCTACATGCATCTTCAAAGATGAAACACCACTGACCAAACAAATGAAAGAAAAATAAATAAATAAATAAATAAATGGGACTATCGTAAATTAAGAAGCCTCTACAACTCAATTTAAATGATGACCAGAAAGCAAAGAGTGCCCACAGAATGGGAGAAATTATTCACCCAATACTCATCTGGTAAGGGATTAATTAATATCTAAGATAAATAAGTCTTTGATAGAGGAAAAAAACATCCAGCTCCATCAAAAATTGGAGAGAAGATATAAACAGAAATTTCTCAAAGAAGAAATACAGATGGTCAAGAGGTACATGAAAAAATGCTCCCCATTATTAATTACCAGGGAGAATCAAATCAAAACAAAAAGATAAAACAAAATAAGGAGATATCATCTCACACCACAGAGACTGGCACACATCACAAAAAACCAGAACAACCAGTGCTGGTGCAGTTAGAAAAAAGGACTCATTTACTGCTGATGGAAATGTAGACTTGTACAGACTTAAAAGAAAAAATAGTATGGACTTTCCTTAAAAAACAAAAAACTAGATGTTAAGTTTCCATATGATCCTGCAATACTGCTCCCTAGGGAATATACCCCAGGGACCCAAAACAATGTAGAAAAGGCTTCTGCACTTCTATACTCATTGCAGCACTATTGGCAATAGTCAGAATCTGGAAACCTCAAATGCCCAAGAATAGCTGAGTGGGTAAAGAAACAGTGGTACATCTACACAATGGAATACTATGCAGCTGTTAGGAAACATGAAGTAATGAATTTTACTTATACATGATAGACATGGAGAATATCATGCTGAGTGAAATTAGTCAGAGGGAATAGATTATAGACAATGATCACACTCCTCTGCAAGATAGATATAGAAAGATAGATAGATATGGATATATATATTAAAAAAGAAAACCACATAGTATGAGAATAAAACTCAAAGACAATAGAAATGAGAGATGGAAAGTTCAGTTAAGACAGAGATGTAACCTCTATGACAATAATAATTAAAAGTAATCACTCTGCATAAGAACTGGGTACTGAGGGGCTGGAGAGATAGCATGGAGGTAAGGCGTTTGCCTTTCATGCAGAAGGACGGTGGTTCGAATCCCGGCATCCCATATGGTCCCCTGTGCCTGCCAGGAGTGATTTCTGAGCATAGAGCCAGGAGTAATCCCTGAGCGCAGCTATGCATAGACTATGCTATGCATATACTATCAGCAACTTAAAATAAAAAAGAAATTTCAGGACCGGGAAGGTGGCGCTGGAGGTAAGGTGTCTGCCTTGCAAGCACTAGCCAAGGAAAGATCGCGACCATGGTTCTATCCCCGGGCGTCCCATATGGTCCCCCCAGCCAGGGGCGATTTCTGAGCGCTTAGCCAGGAGTAGCCCCTGAGCATCAAACGGGTGTGACCCAAAAAAACAAAAAAAAAAGGAAGGAGGGAGGGAGGGAGGGAGGGAGGGAGGGAGGGAGGGAGGGAGGGAGGGAGGAAGGAAGGAAGGAAGGAAGGAAGGAAGGAAGGAAGGAAGGAAGGAAGGAAGGAAGGAAGGAAGGAAGGAAGGAAGGAAGGAAGGAAGGAAATTACTAGATTTACCAGAACATTTGAAACTCAATGAAGACAATATCTTCCAGGTTTCTAATAATAAAATAAATTCTTTTTTTTGCTTGTTTGGTTTTTGGTTTTGGAGTCACACCCGGCAGCGCTCAGGGGTCACTCCTGGCTCTATGCTCAGAAATCACTCCTGGCAGGCTCGGGGGACCATATAGGATGATGGGATTTGAACCACTGTCCTTCTGCATGCAAGGCAAACGCCCTACCTCCATGCTATCTCTCCAGCTATCTCTCCCATAAAATAAATTCTTAGTAAATTAAATTTCTAATAAAATAAATTAATGAACACTGATGAAAATCATTTACTCATTGTTTTCATGTATATTACTGCTCATACTATGTAGTTTCATTATCATTATATTTTAAAATATATGAATGTATGGTTATATACATTGATATTTTAAAAAGTATTAGTGATATGGTGACTAAACAGTGCAGTATAGTTAGCAGAAACTATTGTTAAATATATCAAACTGTACTACTAAAAAGATTCATTTTAAAAATTAAAATTCTTGGGGCTGGCGAGGTGGTGCTAGAGGTAAGCACTAGGTAAGGAAAGACTGCGGTTTGATCCCCCGGAGTCCCATATGGTCCCCCCACCCCCAAGCCAGGGGCAATTTCTGAGCACATAGCCAGGAGTAACCCCTGAGCATCAAACAGGTGTGGCCCGAAAAAAAAAAACAAAAATAAATTAAAATTCTTTTTTATGTATTATAAATTGACTGGATTGAATAACTGGATAAGAAATTGATTGGACTGTCTAACTGGGAAGACCTTACATATTTTATAATATAAATTTAGTGTATGTAACCTTGGGTAAAGGCTGATCATTAATTTGAGATGAAAACCTTTCTCATGGTAAATTATAAGTATTTGGATAGCACATGATAATGAACAGAGAAGACATATGAAAGTAAATTAATAGATGATAGTTGATTATAACTCTAAAAAGAACAATCAAGATTCTGCACTCTTGATGTTTTGGCATTAATAAATTATTACAAAACTGAAGAATAGTGAGATTTTATTTCATTTAGTCATTTCTTTTATGAAGCCAAACCATTGTTCTGTTTGTTCCATTTTTACAGTTGCCTCAAATCTAATTAATGTAGGTTTCCTCTGCCTATATTTGTTTGTATTCTAAAAAAGCAAAATGAATATCCTCAAGAAACCTACAAGTACAATAATAAGCTAAATGAATATACAACATAAAAAATGTAAATTGTGGCATTTAAAACAAGTTGCCCAGCATTTATGTAGAGCTTATTTATAAAGTTAAATTGTTGCAGCTTAAAGCACATTAATAAGTATAAAATGTTGCACCAAAACATTAAATATAAGATGTTGTACAGTAACCACAAAGTAAAAACCTATAGTAGTACCTCAGTAATCTTAGATTAAGGTCTAATGACAATAATTATAACCTACTTCTAAAAGTACTGTGTACCCTAGGTCTTCTGCATCCTTTCAGCTTAATAGCTTAGAAATTTGATTAAATTGAGAGAATTGTGATATAATAGTACTAATGGGAAGATCTATTTAGAAAGGAAGTTGTAAAATACTTTTGTACTTAAAATAATTGCCACAAGTTTAGATATTTGGTTAAAATTATATCCTATTTTAAAATGATGTGTTTATATTTGTGAAGTAAATATTAATTTGCAATTGGCTTACGCTGTTTTCATTATATATGAAGTTCTGATTATCAGTAATAAAGTTAGATATCTAATTAATTATACATTTGAAATGCTAGAATAAAACTAAGTTTTTGTGACTGATCTTGTCCTTTTTAAAACTATTTCTACTCTGATAGCTAGAAATTATTTCTGCAATTATCTGTTCTGACAGTCTTATTAAGTCAGGGGAAAAGATATATTTCAGCAAAGACTGATAGGCATTAATGTTCATTAATTATCTCCCCCACAAAATCAGACTAATTGCATTATTTGTGGTCACTAAATTACATGACAGTTTATCATAAAAACATCTAATTCATATGTTTGTTGAAAATAACCTCAATAATAATGTTTTCTTTTGAACTATTTCCAAATTTTCATTACCATATGGATACTAATGCCAAGAACTTACATTGCATAGTAATTTAAATGCAGTAATTATAAAAAGCCATAGTATATTATCATACTAGAGAGCTACTTGTTTTTAACAAAGCTCATTGGGTATTTGGAAGATATTTGCATGAAATAAGTTTATTGTGATTTTTCTCAGTGAAGGCTAATACCTTTCATGGAAATGTCTCTCAATTTACAAATATTTACAAGTAAATAATAATAGTAGAAAGTAAATAATACTAACCTACAATGAAAACAACTTAGGTTTTATTCAGTTTACATGTGTAAATTAAATTTTTGAATTTTAAGGTTGCAGGTATTCTTGAGAAAATTTTCAGATAATAGCTTTTCTAATTCCAGTCTCAAGAATCTAAGAACTGGCCTACAGAATTTCACTTACAAAGGAGGGGAGGTGGAGTGGGTGGGAAGGGACTCTAAGACAGTGGTGAAGTGAAGCAGACTCTGGTGGAAGGTGTGGTGTTGGAAAGTTGTGAGCATGAAAACCTATCATTGTCAGTATTGTAAATCACAGTATAAATTAAAATAAACCAGATTCTAAAAATACAGACATTTTTAGGCTTTTTCCTAAAAATTTCATATGAGTTTCATTCCCAAAATGATAAAGTGTTTTTATGGGATTATTATGTTACTGACCTTACCCTGATCGGTGATTGTGCCCTACCCTAGAGTGTGACCTGGCATCCTGCCCCCACCCTAGGGTGGTACCTGATTCTGCTTCCACCATTGGGTAGTATCTGATCCCACCATTGGGTGGTACCTGATTCTGGGGGATAAAAACAAGGGTCTGTGGAAGGCGGGGGGCTTTTTTGGCTGGAACTGATGCTGAGGCTTTGGACTTCAGTCTTGTCCACCGAATAAAGCTAATATTTCCACAAGCCTGACTGTCTGCGAGCTGTTTACCCGCCTCTTCACCTCAGAACCGCCAGCTGAACCGGGTAGCAGACGTGTCCTCCAAGCTGGAGGGGAAAGACCTCATCCTCCATCCCTCCATCAGTCAACCTCTTCAGGGGCTGACTTGCAACAATAAAGGATCTTTAAAGTGAGTTTTTTATATTACATGCTATCCACACTTTCAGTTTGTGCCCTGTGAACTAATACTGTTCAAGGAATCACTCTCACTTTTGTTAAAATCTGTGCCAGAATACCAGAAGCAAACACTGCTTTCCTTAAAGTACTTGACTCATTGCTATCTCAGAGGAAGATGTCAGTAGAAAGTTCTTAATTTTTGAAATGTTTAAGCAGCATGACTCTCCTTATTTATCCTGTTAGTTATATGGCACTTTCAATTTTTAAATTTTCAAAAGAGAATGAATGACCATTTTTAAAGTAAAAAAAACCTTGAGATATTAAATTTGCATGCAGCTTTGGGTATTATACAAGAATTGTAGGTTATTTAACCAGAAGAATGTCCTCAAAAATCATCTGCAACTTACTGATTCAATGACCTTTCATAGTATTCACTTAGTCCAACCCAAAATTACACAGACTCTGCTTAGTCTTGCTATACCTGGCCTTAATGCATTTCCTTTAGATTGAGATTTACTTTCTGTCCTTCTAATTTACTTTTCAGTGAAAGGTTACTTCCTTTTGCTTCCTCTTCCTTCTTCTCTTAGAAGATATATTAGTTAAGGGAAAGCTATCATTAGACATCAAGAAGAAGGAAAAAATGTCCATCAAATAATTTCGGGTATGTCTTCTAAACTGGATGATGGAGATGTGGTGGAAAATGCTGAGATGACCTAGGAGAATTTATTTCTGTGGTGCTTACACTCTGGGAAAGATACACATGTAACAAATACAAAACGGGACCAATGCAAGTTGTGAAGAACGCTAAAGGTAAAAGCAAAGGTTCCAAGAAAATATAACAAGAACCTTCTTGTCGGAAGGAGCCTTCAGGAAAACTGCTCTTTAGAGACAGTCTTGAGGCTGAGAGTTGAATGATAGAAAAAAAAAAAAACTTGCCGTGCAAAATAAATGGCATTACATTGAAGTCGATATATGTCATCAGAGTAAGACTGGCAAATCTGATAGTTTACAAAGTTTCTGCTCTGTTGTCAAGAAATAATAAAAACAGGCTGGATCACATGATAGAGAGTCCTATATTTCTCTGATTATCTCAGAGCTCTACTGTTTGTAGCCCAAAATAGAAAAAGAAATTTCTACTTTTTTATAGTTTAAGAAGAAAATCCTGGAGCAAGGGAGATAGGACAACAGGTAGGGCACTTGCCTTTATGCAGCCCATGCAGGTAGGATCAATGGCACCCCATATGATCTCCTGAGCACCACCAGGAGGTAAACCCTGAGTGTAGAACCAGGGATAATCCTTGAGCATCACCCGGTGTAGCCCACAAACTAGCAAAAACCAGAAAATCCTAGGTAAAGTATAAATCAAAGATCAGAAAATCTTTAAAATACAGGGCAGAGAGAGACAGCAAGAGACACAAAGAGAGTAAATATGTATTCTCATTTGCTATGGATACAGACAAATGTGAGTTGATGTTGGCTCTTTAGAGAGTAGTTTTCAAATATATAGAAACCTTTTGATGTGGTCGTTTCAGTTCTGAGAAAGTACACCAAGAAATGGTTTGGCAAGTGTGTAAAGATTTTATTCAAGGATGTTGTCTGTAGTATTATAAAATATGAAGCATCATAAAGACTTATCTGTAGAGGATTGAGTGAATAAATTTTGAGCTCTATATAATGCATTCAAGTCTAGCTACTATGCAATCACTAAGGATAAAGTACATCTAAATATTGACCCAAAAAGATGCCTGGAAAATATAAAGTGAAGAGCAATTTGGTGTATGTTTATATTTATAAATGAGTTGCATTATACTAATATTATCAACATATGTGTTATTTGGGAAAACCTTTTATGATATATACTCAGACGTATTCTAACATCTGATATGAAGTATTGAGAGATTTACAGTTTCGGGGCCGGAGAGATAGCATGGAGGTAAGGCATTTACCTTTCATGCAGAAGGTCATCGGTTCGAATCCCGGCGTCCCATATGGTCCCCTGTGCATGCCAGGAGCAATTTCTGAGCATGGAGCCAGGAAAAACCCCTGAGCACTGCCGGGTGTGACCCAAAAACCACAAAAAAAAAAAAAAAAAAAAAAAAGATTTACAGTTTCTTCTTGTAGACTTTTGTGCTGTTTAAGCATTAGTATTTATTTTAAGATTGATTAACTGAGAAGGATGGCGCAAGCAGGCAGTTCCCTCTTTACTTACATTCACTATCTGTGCTATTTGGTAGTTTGTCATTTCTCTCTTTCTCCTAGGTGAGAGCAGGAACTGTGTTTTATTTCTTGCCATAATTCTAAGTTCTAGAACCATGTCTGGCAGAGTAGGTGATATACTACACTCAGTAATATCAAATGAGTGTATTAATGAAAGAGGAAAAAAGCAACTGAAAACCCTTTATTAAGTGCTTTAGAAGTCCCTTGTTTCTTTCTCTGCCTATGTTACTGCCCTTTTGTTGCATCTCTGCCTCCTCCACCCCTTTCTACTGAGAGCTCTCATTCCACTTTATATCTTCATCTTCAAACCCATCACTGCAGGAACACTCCGGACCAAACCGAAAGGACTACTGGCACCCAGACTTCTGACTCCCAGCTGCACTCATCTGACTGCTTGTTCCCTAGTTTGTTCTCTCTCTCTCTCTCTCTCTCTCTCTCTCTCTCTCTCTCTCTCTCTCTCTCTCTCTCTCTCTCTCTCTCTCTCTCTCTCTCTCTCTCTCTCCCTCTCCCTCTCCCTCTCCCTCTCCCCACTGTCCCCTCTCTCTCTCTCTCTCTCTCTCTCTCTCTCTCTCTCTCTCTCTCTCTCTCTCTCTCTCTCTCTCTCTCTCTCTCTCTCTCTCCCTCTCGCTCTCCCTCTCCCTCTCCCTCTCCCTCTCCCTCTCCCCTCTCTCCCCTCTCTCCCCTCTCTCCCCTCTCTCTCCCCTCTCTCTCTCCTCATTACTTTTCTGGGCTCATCATGTTTGTCTGAAACGAAACGTGACTTTTCTCTTTTAACTTTTCTCTTTCCCACAGTATCATTACGGTTAGTTTCATCAGCGCCTGCTCCTCCTCCGGGAACTCCACTCCCTTCCCAGAGTAATTGCTGTGGCGGCCCCGAGCCTGCCTCTTGCTCCTCTTGTTGCCCAAAATGGGTGCACTAGTTATAGCTGCCCAGAGGTTCACCTTGGATGTGTTGTCACCTCCCTGTGTCCCTGTCACTTTCTTCTCTTGTTCACTTGTTCCCACCTCTCCAACCCCCAGCCCCTAAGCAGAGGGAAGTGCTTTGAAGTGAGTAAAATAGAGTCCTAAATTCTGTTGGCACTGGGTGCACTTTACTTACCCTCTACTTATCCTTCTGTGGCCTCCGAATACCGCTGTCATTTTGAAAGGAAAAAATATCCAGTAGAAACCGCCCCCGGAAATGTTAGCAGCCTGTTTTCATGTTTCAGTTAAAGATGCTGTACACAGTGGATTGTGATTTTCCCCCCACATTTTCCTTGATGTCTTTCTATAGCAAAGTGCTGTGTGTAAATTATTTCATGTATAGGCTGGATCTATAACCACCACAGTAATAGTCTGCCTGAAAATGATGATTTAGTTTTAAAATAATTCATTTAGTATTAAACTATCTTTTTAATATTAATATCTTCCTAAGTTAAGTGGTTGTATATTTTAAGTTAAATACTTAACTGGTTGACAAGTGAATGGTACATAAAGAAAAGGGGAGATCTAATTATATTTTTTCATTTTTTGAAAGAAAAAATTCATCTTTGCCATAGTGATTTTTTAAAAACCGATGCTCTCAAGAGTTAAATAAATTTGTGCCTACCTTTTCTCAAACTCTTGGTTAAGACTTTCTTTGCTTTTTAAAGAAATAACTTTAGGTTATTTAGAATTAGAAGATATTTGTCAGGGGCCAGAACAATAGTACAGTGGCTAGGGTGCTTGCCTTACACAGAACTGACCTGGGCTCAATCTCTGGCACTCTAGATGGGCCCTGAATCAAAGGATGAGTGACCTCTGAGTGCAGAGTAAGGAGTAAGCCCTGAGCATTGCAGGGTGTGGCCAAAACAAACAAACAAAATCAAAGAAGCAAGAAGAATGTATTTGTCATTATTAAATAATGGTTTGCTTTTTAACTTGCTATTTAGGTTTTATTTTTGATTTATACCAAATCTACATTTTGCATTTGTATTGCAAAATAAAAGATTAATCTGCTTATTTAATGGTGAGTATGCAGACAGCCTTGTTCATTCACTCTGCAAATAAACATTTTATGCTTATTATGGTAAGGAGTTGTTCTGGCCTCTGAGTTTGAGGCAAGGAAGGAAGGAAGAAGACAGAATAGTCCAATCACAGGGCTAGGAAAATGAATGCTGGGGCATTTTGTCTGCATGACATGCAGACCCTGGCTTTGAAACACCCAAGCACTGCTAGATTCACACAGCACCAGACTAAGTATTACAAGGAGTGGACCCTGGGCTCCCTGAGCACTGCTTGGGAGATAATTACACACACACACACACACACTTTTTTTTTTTTTTTGGTTTTGGACCACACTCGTTTGACGCTCAGGGGTTACTCCTGGCTAAGTGCTCAGAAATTGCCCCTGGCTTGGGGGGACCATATGGGATGTGGGGGGGGGGGGGATCGAACCGCCTTCCGTCCTATGCTAGCGCTTGCAAGCTTACCTCTATCGCCACCTTCCCGGCCCCACTTGTTGTTGTTTTTAAGAAAAACAATTTAATTAAAAGATCAAGTACATAGCTAGAGAGAAATCCCTGAACATGTGGCATTAAGACAAAAACAAAAATCAAGTAATGGGAAAGAGGTGGAGGGAGGACAACACTGGTGGTGGGAATGCCCCTCACTCATTGTCACTATGTGTCTCAAATATTACTATGAGAGAATTGTAATTCACTTCAACCACAATAAAAAAAATTTTTGTTTTTTGCTTGAAAAAAAAAAGAAATAATGAGAATAGAAAGAGAAAACAATAGGAACTATGAATAAAAATAAATTAAATAACAAACAAAAAATCAAGTAATGGGCAGTCACTTTAACAAAAGCTGTGAAAGTTTTACAAAAAGTAAAACCAAACTATAAGCCACTACTAAAAAAATATAAAAGAAGACACAGGGAAGGAAACGCATCCCTTATTTATGGATCAAAAGGATTAATATTGTCAAAATGACCATATTTTTATTTTTTATTATTTAAAGAAAATGTATCACATTGTTGACATAATTGATCATAGTACATTTGTTTCAGGATGACAGAAAGCAAAGTTATTAGCAATAGAGAATAGAGAATTTAAAAACTGGAATAAGAACAGGAGAGAGTTCATTAGCAGTTATATTTGTGAAAGTTATTGTTATCACCGATAAAGTCATTAATGCAATAGCCGAAGGTTTAGTATGCTCCCATTTTTTTTTCCTCCAGAGATGGGAAATACACTAAAAAAAAAAAAAGGAAGTGTGTGTGTATGGGAATTGTTTGCGTAGGCACAGCAAAATATGGAAGAAATTGGAAATAAACACCTTTGACCTAAAAATCAGGGAGATCTTACCCCCAAAGCACTTTGGCATAAGACCAACTCAAGACTCCATGCATACTCAGTTGTTCATCCCCCTAGTCATTCTCGATGGTCAGCTCTTCAGTTTTACAGTTGTTGCTGTCGGGTTTCTGTAGTTATAGATCCTTGTTTCTGTACAGGTCCTGTGTCAAAGACCGGGTGGTGTGCAGTGTCTTCTGGTTCCGTCTCTCCATCATTTAACATTGCAGAGAATTCTGCCTAAAAGCAGACTATTGCTGTTGCCTGGTTGTCAGGGTGATATAAGAACTGTTTTTGGAGTAAGTCAGTGCCATGGTGGTAGTGGGGCCTTCCTTGGTTGAATTTATGTTCCTGGTACTGGTATGGGAAACCATGTTTGTTTTCATAGGTGGTATCCTTGGTTCAGGGGTGAATAGTCAATGTTGAATCAAGTGGAGTCTAAGCCAAGTCATTATGCCAAATGTCTAGGGTACACATGCGCACACACACACACAGCACCACCACCGCCAAGGGAAGGGGAAAAAATCTACTCACTCCTTTGTAGTATTTATTGTGCCAATGATTGAAACCAGGGCCTCATATATACATCTACTTTTTTTTGAGGGGGGCACACCCAGTGATGCTCAAGGGTTACTCCTGGCTATGCTCTCAGAAATCACTCCTGGCTTGGGGACCATATGTGACACCGGGGATCGAGTGTGCAAGGCAAATGACCTACCACTTGCGCCACCACTCCAGCCCCATATACATCTACTTCTAAGCATGCCCCAGACCCCCTACTCACTTCTTTGTGATTAGCAAAATATATATGTATCTATTTGCTGCCTTTCTAGAAAATATAACTTCTAGAAATCTTCTCAAATTTGTCCTAAATAAGCAATGTAGCATAAACTAAGAACAATCTGTAGTAAAATATAAATATGTTAGAGTAATCTGCTGGATACATTGCTGGTATCTTTTAATTAGCCATAATATGACCCTGTAGTAGTCGCTGCTTCTCACCACATTCTCTAAGTTGAGAAGCAAGTCAGACCTTCCTTGAAACAGGAGCTGCTTGTATAGACTCCGTGTCTGCTCTGGATAAATTTGGGTTTGTTTCTAAGTGAACAGGTTGTTAGTGGAAGTGGCATGAATGGTCAGTTGTTTAAATATTAGATCATAGAGAATCCAAATATTATTGGCCAAGGAGATGGAGAGAATGGAACAACTTAAGAACTATTTGGAGGCTCAATAGTTCAGATTTGGTCCTAACTAAATGTAGATAGTAAGGGGAAAATGAAACCCTGTTAGTCATGGAAGGACGTTGATTTAGCTGATGCAATTGAAGTGCTGCTTCCCACTAAGAGGATGAGTCTGTATCTTTTGCCTCCGTCTAACAGCTTGCCTTGTGGTAGACATTTGCTATCTTTGAGGTTACTCTGAGATTATGGTTTCACTATTCCAGGCTGCCAGCCAACTGAATGTCCTCTCCCTATGTACTTGCTTACCTCTGTCTTAGCTTGCAAAGAAAGGGACTAGACTGAGATCCAAATAAGGCAAAGCTGATCAGGGTGAGGGGAGCTGCTGTCATCAGGCATTGTATAGTGAGCCCACCTGTGTGCTGAGTCCTGCATGCAGCTTGCTGGCAACTGCAAAACAGTCAGAGAGGTGCAGAACATAAAGGAGGCAGAAGCTTCCATTTCAAGTTTAAGCCAGCCTCGTGACTAAAAGCATGTCTTCTGAGCTTCAGTGAAATTTGGAGATACCGGCCCGGAGAGATAGCACAGCGGCGTTTGCCTTGCAAGCAACCGGACCAAAGGTGGTTGGTTCAAATCCCGGTGTCCCATATGGTCCCCTATGCCTGCCAGGAGCTATTTCTGAGCAGACAGTCAGGAGTAACCCCTGAGCATCACCGGGTGTGGCCCAAAAACCAAAAAAAGAAAAAAAAAAAAAAAAGAAATTTGGACTTACCTAAAATGCCCACTAGATATCAAGTGAATACTTCAGTAGGACAACTGACAACATGATTCTGAAGTTGGTGGAATAGTCGAGCCTAAAAATATGTAAAATTCATATTCTTCAACATTTATAAAGTAGTATTTCATACATCCAGGAAAAATTTTATTTGTTGAGTATAGAAAAGGAAAAGGGGCTTTTAACACTAGACTGATTTGCTTCAGTCTAGTATTTGAATATTTTGTATTTCAATAGAAAATTTGAATATTTTACAAGTTCTCAGATTTGGAATGTCTGAAAGGGGAAATTTCATGGCACTTGTTATCTTTCAACAAAAGCTTGAGTGTTTTCTTGGTCTCTTTTACCTCCACATTTTTGGTAACCAAGACTTTGCTCCTTTTGAATATCTTCATCTGATTTTCCTTCCATCTCATTGTTATTGTCATGATTCCTTCTCTAATGACTTCTCATATTTCTGCTTTAGAATCTTTTTTTTTTTTTTTTTTTTTGGTTTTTGGGCCACACCCGTTTGACGCTCAGGGGTTACTCCTGGCTATGAGCTCAGAAATCGCCCCTGGCTTGGGGAGACCATATGGGACGCCGGGGGATCGAACCGAGGTCCGTCCTACGCTAGCGCTTGTAAGGCAGACACCTTAGCTCTAGCGCCACCTTCCCGGCCCCCTGCTTTAGAATCTTAACTAGATTCTCTATTCTAATCTTGCTTCTCCCAATTTACTTCCACAGTTGTCATTATAAAATATGTTATAAGCATGTACATCTCATGCCATGACCATCAGAGTTCACAGATTAAAAACACAGAGCAACAAGTTAAACTTAAACTTCAGGGGCTAGAGAGATATCAGAGGAGGTAAGGAACTTGCCTTGTATGCAACCAACACTAGTTCAACCTCCAGCACCCTATATTATTCCCCATATACTAGCAGGGATAGCCCCTGAGGATTACTGGGTATAGCTCAAAAATAAAATAGAAAAAAAAAGAAAATAAATATAAGCTTTAAGCAATAATCATTTTTGCCTCCCTCTATATATAGTAACTGTATTGAATCTTTTTGTTTTCTATTCAAATTTAACTGAATCCTACTTTTTTAATATGTAAATTCTGTTCTTGCTTCAAAATCTAAACTGTTGCACCATGACTTCCAGGATAAAAATTTAAACATCCTAATACTGTATTCTAAAAATCAGAATTGGGGGCCAGAGAGATAGTACAGTGGGTAAGGTGCTAGTTTTGCATAAGGATGACCCAGGTTCAATCTCTGCACCCTTACACCACCAGGAGTGAACCCTGATTCCTAGTGTTAAGACTTGGCCTTTCTTCTAGGAAGTCATTTCTAACACCCTATGCCTTCCCATCCTGTGGATAAGAATAGAATCTTTGTCTCATCTACAGTTTGATAACATTCTTTGCTTAGTATTATCTTAGAACCTTTCTTGTTAATTTTTTACCTCTTTCCCTAGATTGTGAGGGTAATATTGGTATCTTTTAACTCTTTACCCTTAGCACACATGGGACTCATAACAATGAATGGATTAAAGAAGAAGTGACTGAGAAAAATGCAAAGAACCCCACCATGCATTTTGCCATATCACTGGCCATTTGTGCTTCGCCACCTTTTTCCTGCCTTGACTCCTGGCTAAATCTGTGTGCCAGCAAGCCTTTTTATTTACCTGTCCTCATGAAGGGCAGTTTCTGATACAAAAGAAAGGAGTTTGGTTCTCTGTATCCCTGGGGCTTTAAATTATCGCTAATATTGGGGCCGGAGAGATAGCATGGGGGTAAAGCGTTTGCCTTTCATGCAGGAGGTCATCGGTTCGAATCCCGGCATCCCATATGGTCCCCCGTGCCTGCCAGGAGCAATTTCTGAGCCTGGAGCCAGGAATAACCCCTGAGCACTGCCGGGTGTGACCCAAAAACCACAAAAAAAAAAAAAAAAAAAAAAAAAAAAAAAATTATCGCTAATATTTATGCTTTTTCTAATGAAAGTATAAAAAGGCATGAATGAATAAATAGATCTTGGAAGATCTACAGTCCTTTTCTGGTGTCAGGGATAGTTTTCTTAACTCTAGGTTGTGAGAGGGCAGCCTCCATCCATAACATTTTCATTGTCTTAGCTAGACTAAGCAGCTGCTTCATTTTTTTTTTTTCATCTTTCTTTTTTGCTCAACCCCTCTCTTCTCTCCACAATCTAGGAGCATGAACTCTATTCCAGTTGGCACATAGCAGTTGAGCAAATGTTAGCGATCAGTAGTAGAGGGACCCTCTTTCCTCCAGGTCTCAGTCTCTCAGCCATTCTTTCCTGTTCTCGGAAGCCAAGTCTATGAAGCCACGGGGACCTGAAGTCCCTTCTCTCCGAGGGATTATTTCCTTCCCATCAGGGCAAGTGAAATAAACAGAACTAAAGTAAAATGACTATGATGATGTTTTGATTTGTTTGGTTTTGGGCAATCACACCTGGCAGTGCACAGGGCTTACTCCTGGCTCTGTGTCAGGGATCACTCTTGGCTTGAGGAACCACATGTGATGCTGGGATTAAACCCTGTTCAGCCAAATGCAAGACAAACACCGTAGCCACTGAACTGTCTCTCTGGCTCCCATGTTTCTTTTTTTTAATGGGCACTTAGCCATAACATTTCCTCTTTTGTGGGGGAGGGATTGTTGTTGTTGCTGCTGCTGCTGTTTTTGTTTTGGACATACCAATAGGAATTACTTCTGGCTTTGCACTTGGTAATCAATACTTGTGATGTTTGAGGAGCCATATAGGATATAGAGCACTGAACCTATGTTGACATCATGCAAGACAAGCACCATACACTTTGTATTACTGCTCTGGTTTCTAGCTTTCTTTTTCCATTAATTATGTCTGCCGGGAAGGTGGCGCTAGAGGTAAGGTGTCTGCCTTGCAAGTGCTAGCGTAGGACAGACCGCGGTTCAATCCCCCGGCGTCCCATATGGTCCCCCCAAGCCAGGAGCGATTTCTGAGCGCATAGCCAGGAGTAACCCCTGAGCATCAAATGGATGTGGCCCAAAAAACAAAACAAAAAAAATTTATTTCTTTATACTCGAAAGTCTTTCCCTACCCAGACCCATAATTGGAATCTCTTTTTTTTCCACTGAGGGGAGCCACACTCAACTTGCTCAAGGCTTTGTCCTGACTGCTCAAGGATCTTGGGATCATAATACAGTGCCAGGGGTCAGACCTGAGTTAGCTGAAAGCAAGGCAGGCTCTTTACCCACTGTACTCTCTCTCTTTCTCTCTGGCCAGAAGTTCATTTAATAAAGGAATTGCCACCTGCAATAAAATTAATGGCTTTGAGTTCTGTAATTAGTTCATTGTAGTAACATTTTGAGATTTAATGATTAATTTGGCTTTAGTTTAAATAAGGGGGAAAAACACACAATGCCAAAAACTCCTAGCCAAAGAAGAATATAAACAGACTTTACAGTTCTCTCAACTAGCAGGGACTGTTAAGATCAATCTTTGTTTTGGGGCCGGAGAGATAGCACAGTGGTAGGGCACTTGTCTTGCAAGCAGCCGACCCAGGATCAGCCGTGGTCCTGGCATCCCATATGGTTCCCCATGCCTGCCAGGAGCAATTTCTGAGCACATATCCAGGAGAAACCCCTGAGTGCCGCTGGGTGTGACCCAAAAACCAAAAAACAAACAAACAAAAAAAATCTTTGTTTTTTTTCTTTTACTTCACTGAGGATCCAACCCAGAGTCTTAGATGTGCATAGCAGACTCTGCTACTGAGCTATATTCCCAAGATGAGATAAACTTTTGCAATTAGAAATGTGGTTTTTTTTTCAAGAGGCAATGAGTTCAAGAACACATGTCAAAACAACAAAACTCAGGGTACATTTTTGTTATTGTAATTGATCAAAGGATGTTCGCAATAGATTTGAATGTGAATAAATTAAATGTGACAGTGATTTGGCAGAGGCAGTCTAGTAATTGGCAAGAGCACATTAGCGGGAGCAGCTCCTGCTGAAGCAGAATCTGCTTGATGATTGCTTTATTCTAATAGATTTCTTAGCAACATGGTGCTATCACACTAACCTAAGCTGTGTCATTTACCCTTTTGTTTCCACTCCCATTCACGCAAGATTAAATTCATTCTTGATTACTAATCTAACAGGCATTGCCATGGGCCTGTACACAGAGTACCTTCAGGTGACCTTTGCACCTCCCCCTTCCCTCTCTTCTCTCTCAGAGATTGAAAAAGGGTGATCTAATAACTTATTATTTCATCCTGGCAGTCCAACTTGTAGAACTAGAAAATGTAGTTTAATTAAACAATTTGGCAATATTTTCAAGCTCCAGCATTGCTATCACACTTGCTAGGCCTGAATTGTTTCTTGGCATGTAACAAAATTGACACTGAGAAAAAAATAAGAATATTCAGCTTAGAACATTTTGAAGCAGTTGTACACCAAATTCCCACTATAATTATGTTGATTGTGGGGTGAAGAAGGGGTGTGTGGCATATTTGGGGAGGCTCCTTTCTGCATGAGGTTATCTTACAGTAACCAAATGTCTATGGTTTGGGGAACTGGAACATAGATCTTGCCAAATTTTCACTTCTTGTAATCTTTTTTCTAAACTTTTTTATTTCCTTCAAAATGCTTTTTTCTTAGATTGACTATAATTATGCATATTTTCTAATTTTATTAAAATAAGATTAATTTTTGATATGTATAGTCAAATTATAATAAGAAATTAATGGTACTGTCAAAGTCAGCTACATTGGCATATGTCTTGCAAGAGGTAAAGCCTGTATGGATTGGAAATAATGTATTTTGTAATTTAAATATTTCAGAAAGCTGATCTTTAGGATGTGGAGATAGCTTAAAAGACTAGAATGCCTGTGTTGCCTCCTACAGACCAGCTTCGATACTCAGCTCCGTCTGGTCCCCTGTAGCCTCCAAGTATTGAATTGGGAATGAGGCCCTTGAATACTGCCAGGTACAGCCCTGGAACAAATGTGGAAAAAAAGAAATTGATTGTTTTTGAGTGATTTGTTTTTAAAACTAAAACTTTTATTATATTTCATCAGATATGTACTTTGAAATGTATGTATTTGGTTCCAGTGGTAATAAAAATAGAGAAATACATTAAGCTTTAGCCATAAAAATACTTGCTTATTTATCATGTTCAGTTACATTGTTTCCCGAAGTATACTTGACAAAACTTTTTTATTGTATGGAATATGATTTGATTATTATGAGATAGCCCTGGTTTTATGGGGGTTTTGTTTTGTTTTGTTCTGTTTTTTGTTATTTGTTTTGGAGCCACACTTGGTAGTGCTTAGGGATTATTCCTGGCTTTGTGCTCAAAAATTTATCTGGGGAAACCATGTAAGATGCTGAGGATCAAACCCAGATCAGCCGCATGCAAGGCAAATGCCCTACCTGCTGTGTTATCGCACTGGACCCATAATCTGGCTTTATTATCATGAAAGATTTTAAAGGAGAGTTGAGCACCTTAGATCTCATATTATTAGCTATAAGATTGATTTGGTTTTGAATAGAGTAAAATTTCTAACAATAAAGCACTGTTGAATTTATATTTTTTGTGGGTTTTTTTTTTTTTTGCTTGTTTGCTTGTCTTTAGGAACAGTGATATACAAAACTGTTAATAACTGTTGTAGGCATTCATCATTCCATTTCAAACTCACCACAAGTGTCAGGTGTTCTTCCACCAAGGTTCCCTCCCTCTCCCCAGCCCACCTTGCCTCTTTAGCAAACTTTTGTTTTTTTTGTCACTTACTTACTATAGTTTGGTAACACTAGTTACATATGCTTACACTAGTATCCACTCCTAAGGTTTTGACATATAACTAGCTACCTCACTTCTTTATTACCTAATGTCCAAAACCCTTGGCAGTACCCAGTTGTCACCAGCCCACCTCCTCATACCACCTCCAGCCTGCCCTCACCCCATTCTATTCCTTCCTTGGCATCTTGTTTCTATAATCCATGGTTAAGGATTTTTCATCGTTTGATATCTTCCATTCCCTTGTCTTGTTTCTCTGTATATCACAGCTAAGTGAGAACACCCAGTATTTGTCTATTTTTGAGATGTATTTTATACATAAGTTTAAATATGGTTGTATATTGTATGCATTCTTATTTTCTTTTAATGTTTGAAAACTTAAACACTGAGATTTACAATTTTGTCCACAATACAGTTGTTTCAGGTATTCAGTATTCCAACAACACCCCATTGATGGACCTTTCCTGCACCAATGTCCTAAGTTACCCACCACCTCCAGCTTGACCCCTTATAAGGCACAAAGTAATTGGTTTTTATAACATATATCATATGATCGTGTTACAAAAGTCATTGAGTATTTATTGAGCTGTTAGGTGCTAGTAGAGACTTCTTTGTTGTTTTTGCTCATTGAATTTAGTGGGCTTCTACGTAACTTTCCCATCCAGTTGGCTGCATGCCTACTGGACTATCAGTACACAGCCATGTGCTCTGGGAGCTGTGGAAGTGGGATGATTCAGCAATAAGTCAGCTTAGCAGGGCTGTAAATATGCCAGTGGGAGTTGTGTGTGGGTGGGTGCTGGGCCTTCCAACAGGGCAGGGACTCAGCCTACTTCAGTCCTGAGAAGTCTACAGAGATTTAGGCCCAAAGACTGCACCTACCTGGGTCAGCTCAGCCACCGCATCACTTAGGTCATAGAGCTGAGCCATTTATTTTTTAAGTCAAATGGAGAGCAGGTAAATACTAACCTCCAGAGATGTGTGGAGTCAAAGTAGCAATTAAGAGACAGATTTTATAGTATTTTTAAAACAAGCTTTACAATTCCAGAATAAAAGGATGGCCATTATTAGCTCTATTTTATTTCTTTTATCAAATAATTTTGAAGTCTGTCATTAGGAATTTTATCTTTAACATGAGTATCATACCATACCATTGTAATCTACATTTATATATATATATATATATATATATATATATATATATATATATATATATATGGAGAGAGGTAGGGAGAGAAATAAAGTATAGAAGAAGAGAGAGAGGTAGGGAGAGAAATAAAGTATAGAAGAATTCTCAGTTGACTAAATTGAGATTCTAAGAGAAATAGGGGAGGAGATTAAGAATGTGAAAACTATTGTTGTTTTTATTTACATACAGATGATACAAATAAGCACACTTATTATTTAAAAAAGAAAAATAGAGTTGGTTGAGGGGCATACATGGCAGTGCTCAAGGGCTATACCCGCTCCATGGTCAAGTTACTACCCAGGAGTCAGGGCTCCTGATTTTAGAAAATGTGTTCTAACCCATGAAGGTATCTCTCAGGCCCTAACAAATACTTCTAAGGGCTAGAGAATGTAGTAAAGTGGTTAGAGTAATTACCTTATATTTATGAGTTCAATCTCCAGCATGGCAATAAGTAAATCATAAAAATAAAAACCTGTGGGGCCAGAGAGATAGCATGGAGGTAAGGCATTTGCCCTACATGCAGAAGGAAGGTGGTTCAAATCCTCGCATCCCATATGTTCCTCTGAGCCTATGGTCCCCCGAGCCTGCCAGGGCTCCGCCGGGTGTGACCCAAAAACAAACAAACAAAAAAAACATATCTATTACATTTTTTTCTATTACATTTTCTAATTTATATTTTTACCTCTAAAAGTTCTGTTTGACTTTTTTTTTTTAATAGTATATTTCTTTTCTCCTTATGTCTTTTTTTTTTTTTTCTGAGTGTAGAGCCAGGAGTAACCTCTGAGCGCTGCCCGGTGTGACCCAAAAACCAAAAAAAAAAAAAAATAAATAAAATAAAAGCCTTTTACTTATTATTTCTTCTCTTACTCCTCTCTTCTCATTCTCTGACTCCAGCTCCAAATATGTTAGACTACTTTCTATTGTTCTACAATTCACTCTATCTCTGGATGAAGTGTTTGTTTGTTTGTTTTTGGTTTTTGGGTCACACCCGGCAGTGCTCAGGGGTTACTCCTGGCTCCATGCTCAGAAATCGCCCCTGGCAGACACAGATGCTGGGATTCGAATCACCATCCTTCTGCATGAAAGGCAAATGCCTTACCTCCATGCTATCTCTCCGGCTCCATCTGGATGAGTTTTTAAGGTTTTTTCTGCCTTCCTTCAAAAGTTTATGTTGCCTTGTTTTTACAGTGTATTTATCTTTCTCTTCAGCAGTATTTAATCTTTAATTAAACATATCTATTACTGGGACAAAGAGATAGAATGAAAGCAAGGCATTTGCCTTGCATGCAGAAGGACGGTGGTTTGAATCCCAGCATCCCATATGGTACCCTGAGTCTGCCAGGAGCAATTTCTGAGCCTAGGGCCTGGAGTAACCCCTGAGCGCAGCCACTGGGTGTGACCCAAAAACAAACAAATAAAAAAAAACCATATCTATTACATTTTTTTCTATTACTTTTTTTTTTTTTTTTTTGGTTTTTGGGCCACACCTGTTTGACGCTCAGGGGTTACTCCTGGCTTTGTGCTCAGAAATCGCCCCTGGCTTGGGGGAACCATATGGTACGCCTGGGGATCTAACTGCCGTCCTAAGCTAGCACTTGCAAGGCAGACTCCTTACCTCTAGCGCCACCTTCCCGGCCCCTCTATTACATTTTTTAATTTATATTTTTTACCTCTAAAAGTTCTGTTTGATTTCTTTTAATAGTGTATTTCTTTTCTCCTAATGACACTTTTTTTGTTTTTGGGTCACACCCGGCAGCGCTCAGGGGTTACTTCTGGCTCTACGCTCAAAAATCGCTCCTAGCAGGCTCGGGGGACCATATGGGATGCTGGGATTCAAACTGCCATCCTTCTACATGTAAGGCAAACGCCCTACCTCCATGCTATCTCTCTGGCCCCTATGTCATTTTTAAGTCATTGATTTAAGGTAGTAGGTATAATAAAATCTTGATCTATAAAGTTAAGTCATTCTGTCATGTTTGGGTCTATATCTGTTTGCTGGTTTTAGGTCATACTTTTCTTCTTGGTAGCATGATGAAAATTAAAATACTACATTGTTCATGTTCTGGGTTTTGTTTTCTCCTTTTAAAAAATGCTCAGTTTCAGGGCTGGAAAGACAGTAAGGAGTTCAAGTATTGCTTGCACCACAATTAGTTCCCTGAGCACTGCTGGGTATGGCCCCAAAATGACTTACTTTAACTTGCATGATATTTAATTCATGTTTTTGGAGACTTACTACTTAAGTACTGTTAGGGGGATCTAGATGTATGTTGTGCAGTAGGAGCTAAATAGGAATTTCTTTTTTTTTTTTTTTTTGGATTTGGTTTTGGTTTTGGGTCACACCCAGCAGCACTCAGAGGTTACTCCTGGCTCTGCACTCAGAAATCACTCCTGGCAGACATGGGGGATACCAGGATTCAAACCACTGTCTGTCCTGGATCAGTTGCATGCAAGGAAAATGCCCTACCTCTATGCTATCTCTCTGGCCCCATGGAATTTCTAATTGTGGAAATGTTTTGCATCACCACTTTATAGTATCACATTAATAACCACTAATCACATTTAAATATTAAAAACTTCAAGATATCTAGTGTAAATGAGAAACTGAATATTAGGATCTGAATTTACTTAAATGTGAATAACAGTACTTGGCTACCAAAGTGGGCAGCGTGATCCAGAATTACTTCTTGACTCTTGCTAGTTCATTCTTACTCTGAAGTTTTTACACTAGATGTCCCAGCTGTTCAGAACTTGAATGTTGCAGGAAAGATTCAGTTTGCAGTCCAATACAATTCTTTTTTTGGGGTGAGGGGGAGCACACCCATTGACACTCAGGGGATACTCCTGGCTATGCGCTCAGAAATCTCTCCTGGCTTGGGGGACCATATGGGATGCTGGGGGATCGAACCACAGTCCGTCCTGAGTCAGCCATGTGCAAAACAAACACCTTACCCACTGCGCCATCACTCCAGCCCCCACAATTCTTTATTTTACTCAAAATTTGTTCTTCCTGGCCTTGCAGAATCTCACCCTACGCATATACAACTTAATATTCAGTTGAACACTCATGTGTGATCCATGCACATGTGTTCACAACTTTCTCCATGTATTCTAGTATACAAACTTTACTTCCTTCATCTTCCTAACCAACCGTCTGTCTCTCCTTTGTTCAACAAGATAGTCAGCCTCTGTTTGGAGATCCCCAACTCATGCGGCAGCCAAGTATGCCTTCAGGCAGGAAGTTTAGGGCTTGTCTCATTTTTCTCCTGTCTTGGGGAATCAATGTCCTGGCTCTGCACTTTGTTTTGTATCTGAATTTTTGCCCTGTTTCATAATTGATTAGGGAAGGAGGACCAGTGTGGCATCAATCACTCTGCTTTGTTCTCAGTCCAGTACATTATATCTAACACCTCTGTTCTTGATCCATGGGTACGAGTTGGTACTTTGCTTGGATGCTGTTGCACACTGAAAAATGATCTTTTTTCCCCACAGCAGTCTTTTTTTTTTTTTTTTTTTTTTGGTTTTTGGGTCATACCTGGCAGCACTCAGGGGTTACTCCTGGCTCTCTGCTCAGAAATTGCTCCTGGCAGGTTCCAGGGACCATATGGGATGCCAGGATTCGAACCAGCGTCCTTCTGCATGCAAAGCAAATAGCTTACCTCCATGCTATCTCTCCGGCCCCTTCCACAACAGTCTTAATCATTCAGTTTACTTTCTACAATGAGAGTAACTAATATGGAGGTTTCTCATTTAAAAAATATTCCCAATAAGTATTTCCTAACTGTATATTACAAGTTAGCAAGTTAAAAATTTAAGTACTTAGCAAAAGTGTAAGTGTGACTTTAGTTCTACTCTGAGTTGAAAACAAAAATAGTTCCTAAGTTTGATATGATCATCTTGTTCTGGTTTGTGGCACTCAGGGCTTATTCCCCTGGCTCTGTGCTCACAGATCACTCCTGATGGGCTTAAGGGACTCGGGTTGTGAGGACTGATCTTAGATCATCCTCTTGGAAAGAAAGCATCCTATCTACTATACTAGCTCTCCAGCTCCCATGGTATATTACTTTGATTAATGGAATAAACAGTTTCTAGTCCACCTGCTAGTTTTTTACTGTAGTTTGCTGCCCATCAGTCAGTTCTTCCCTAGTTTTTACAGCAGTCATCAAAGAAGATATTTTATCTCCTTGAAACATGAGAAAGCTGAAACTTGGGGATAGGGTCACACAGCTAGTAAATGACAAAACCGAGTTTTGTATGCAGGTGGGCTTGCTGCAGAACCAGGTACTTGGCAATATAAAGCAACATTCAGAAGACCTAACAGTATATATGTTAAGTTAGAATTTGAAGTATAGAGATTTATAGAGGGGCCGAAGTGATGTACAGAAGGTATCATGCATGCATGCCTTGCATGCAGCTAATTAGAATTCTATCCCCTTCACTAATAGAAGTAATTTCTGAGTGCAGAGCCAGTGAGTAACTTCTGAGCATTTCTGGATATGACCCCCAAACTGAAATAAATATTTATATAAGGCAGACTAAAAGAAAAAAATGCTACTTAGTGTCAGAACTAATAGAGGTAGATTTGGAATGGAAACTATGTTGAGTCAAAGAACTATTTCTGTAAATGGTCACCACAGTGCTCTTATTAAAAAAAGTTTTAATAAAATATTGAAAACAGCAATATGAAGTAAATTATGAAACAATGTTATTGATATAATAAGATACAACAGCCTTTTTTTGTTGTTTTTTTGGGCCACACCTGTTTGATGCTCAGGGGTTACTCCTGGCTAAGCGCTTAGAAATCGCCCCTGGCTTGGGGGACCATATGGGACGCTGGGGGATCGAACCACGGTCCTTCCTTGGCTAGCACTTGCAAGGCAGACACCTTACCTCTAGCACCACCTCACCGGCCCCAACAGCCCTTTTTTTTAATGTGGAATAATTTCTGCTACAAAATAGGCTTGCCAAAAACCGATTTAAGTCTACATATTCCAGTTTTTTCCACCTAACTTCTTTCATTTAATCTATTCAAAATATTTACAAAACTAGGTTTTCTTTCATAAGTGATTTATGTTCTGTTTAATTTTTCTGGAAGCTATTAATAGAAGTCTGGTAACAATTTGTGTGTGTATTTTAAAGGAAGTTCTTTACTAGAAAAATGATAGTTTTCATGTTTTCAACTCTGAAATCTTTAATCCGTCTTCCTATGTTAAAATAATTAACATTCAAGTTGGCTTTTCATTTGCATAAATAGCTGATATAAAGAAGAATGTGGCTTAGCAAATTTGTCTTGGTAAAAAAAAACAAAACAGTGCCCAGGTAGAAAAATGAAAGAATAGCTCTCTACCCTTCATTTCTTTTTATGCAGACAGTTTGGGCTTATAACAGCTGTAAGGCTGCAGCAATGGAACTGAAGTAAATAAAGTCAGTCCAGGCAGCTCAGATGATCTGACTGATCCTCTTTTCCAAACTGCATACCAGTTCCTAGTAGCATTTGTTAATTGTGATGGGAATCAACTCAACCCTTTTTTCTGCTCAAGAGAACCTCCTTGAAGACCCAGCAGTTTATGGTGGTTCTTGAGAAATACAGAGATGAAGAAGGATTTTCATCTATTTCCATTATTTCCAATATCATTTTGAGGGACTTTGTGATACCTGGGGGTGTCTCACCTGAGAATTGACAGGGTAATGAGAGATAAAGTTTAGGTACTCTCAACCTCTTTTACACTCATTAAGATAAACTCACTTTGGGGCTGGAGTGGTGGTGCAGCAAGTAGGGTGTTTGCCTTGCACACATCTGGCCTAGGACGGACTGCGGTTTGGTCCCCCAGCGTCTCATATGGTCCCCCAAGCCAGGAGCAATTTCTAAGCACATAGACAGGAGTAACCCCTGAATGTCACCGGGTGTGGGCCTCCCCCTCCAAAAAAAGATAAACTCACTTTTACTGTAGTTATAAATATTCACTTGATGGGAACCTCTTTGTGTAAAAAACAAGATTTTTAACATTATAATAAAACAGACTTGTTTATTTCCCATTCAGGTACAATCACTGTTCTAAATATGATTTTAAAATGATGTGGTGAAAGATTTGTAATGCACTTTGGTCACAATAAAAATTAAAAAAAAAGAATCCAAATTTAGAGCAGAACAAGAAAAAATATGATTTTAAGTATCAGTGTTCACATTTCTAAACTATTATTACTTGAAATTCACTTTTTTTGTTTTGTTTTATTTTGGTTTTGGTTTTTGGCACTCAGGGGTTATTCATGGCTCTGTGCTCAGAAAATGCCCCTGGCAGGCATAGGGGACCATATGGGATGCTGGAATTGGAACCACAGTCTTTCCTGAATCCACTGCATAAAAGCCAACACCATACCGCTGTGCTATCTCTCCGGCCCCTCACTTTTTTTTTTCTTTGTGGGTCACACCCAGCGGAGCTCAGGGTTTACTCCTGGCTCAGATATTGCTCCTGGCAGGTATGGAGGACCATATGCGATACCAGGATTCGAACCACCATCCATCCAGGATCGCTTGCGTGCAAGGCAAACGCCCTACTGCCATGCTATTTCTCCAGTACCTGAAATTCACTGCTTGTTTGTTTGTTTGTTTGGGGCCACACCCAGTGACGCTCAGGGGTTACTCCTGGCTATTCGCTCAGAAATCGATCCTGGCTTGGGGGACCATATGAGAATGCGGGGAATCCAACCGTGGTTCGTCCTAGGCTAGCGCGACACCTTACCGCTTGTCCACAGCTCCAGCCCCTGCTATTCACTTTTAAATATAAAAGCTACATGATGCATTTTAATTCTTAAACATTGCCTTTGTCTTTTTGTTGTTGTTGTTGTTGTTGTTTGTTTTTGGTTTTTGGGTCACACCCGGCAGCACTCATAGGTTACTCCTTTCTGGCTCTATGCTCAGAAATCACTCCTGGCAGGCTCGGGGACTATATGGGTTGCCCGGATTCGAACCACTATCCTTTGCATGCAAGGCAAACGCCCTAACTCCATACTATATCTCTGACCCTGCCTTTGTTATTTAATACTGAAAATTTATAAATCACCTGGCTGAAATTTTTTCCAATGTTATCATATAAGAACTACATTGCCATTAATCTTTTATAATATAAATTTGTTGAGTAAAATTAATAAAATATATAATTAAAAAGAACATTAAATTTGTCCTTAAGAATAGAATTTTAGACCAGAGGTAACCAGCTAGAACACATACTGTTCATAGAAGAGGCCTTGTTTTAATTCAGGCACCTCATGAATCTCAAAAGTCAGGTTGGACCTTGAGAACATTAAAAAAAATTGTGTCTTCCCCCAGTTGAACTTTCTAAGGTGATCTTAATGGATGTACACATTAGACTTTCAAAGATGCATACCAGAAATTTAGGTACTGTTAAAAATGCTACCCTACTCCCATGTTTAAGTCACCCAGTTAGAAATAATTATTACGATAGAAGACAATAAAAAAGATGTAATTACCATTTTTCATATGAAAGTGCACATCTTTACAAATCGTAACTTCTCTGGAAATCAGAATATGGAAGCATTTAAATGCCTTTCTTTATTGATGAGACCTAGAACAATGATGCCTCTTTCACCTGGAAGTCTTGTGTTCCATGAAATAGAGCAGTGGGTTCTTTGCAGTCTGAGATATAGATCCTAGTAGCAGATCAAATCTGAGAGACAGACTGCATTGTACAGCTTGCTTGCACTGATTTGACAAAGCATTTCCAGTGGTCACTTGCCTCTCTGGAACTGGATCCTAAGCTTAGCATGTGGATACTGGTTCCTCTCTGTCTTCTCTTCACTGCCTTTGTGAATTCCAGGGGAGACAGCAGGATCAGCAGGACATGGTTGTTGGCACTATATATGGTGACCATAGAAACTTCAATTCCCAGGAAGATTGACCTGAGGATTTCCCTAAGACCATCTTACCTTTCCTTCATTCCCAGTAAAAACGTAACTATTGATTAGTTCTGAAGCTGAAAATAAATTTAGAAACTTTGACGGAATAACTGTAATTCTCTTGTGCACTATTTATATCACTTCTTTGTGTCACTTCTTGAATAAAATCTTATACAACAGATAGTTGTTTATTTCTAATAAAGACTATAATTTTCAAGCATAACCTGCACATACAATATATTAAATACAAGAACTGTGCATAACATATTATTTGCTGTTTTATTTTCTGCATGTTGGGTATTCTTTGAACTAGAAATTTATTCTCTTCTTTCATTTACATGTGCATGCAGGAAATACTAAGGAATAAAAAGTACAGAGAAGAAATTGTAATAAAAAGTAAAGAATTGGATGCAAAGGAAAAACTCTTCAGTAAAGAGAGCAACGGGAATCTTTTGGCCCCACCAATGGAAACTGAGATTAAAGGGCATGCATCTGCTCCGTACTATGGCAAAGAAGAGCCTTCAGTGGCTCCCTCCAGCACTGGTAAAACCTTTCAGCCAGGATCCTGGATGCCACAAGATAGAAAGAGCCATAATCAGTGAATGCTGAAGCCGGGATTTGAACCAATGATCTTCTGCATGAAAGGCAAATGCCCTACCTCCATGCTATCTCTCCGGCCCCATATGTGTTATTTTTAACAAATAAAAGGTTACATTGTTATTTTGATTGTACAATAGTTCTCCATTAAGCTTAAGAATTCGTTTTTTTATTGTGTAAAAGAAATTATGAAGCTGTTTATTCACACAGAAACTTAACTACATTTAGGATGAGGGCCTTCTTTGATGTAGTCATTATTCTGTATTTGAGAATTTTTTTTCCCCTTCTTGGATTATTCCCAGGAGTAGCATGTTAATTGTAAATGCTCATTACATTTCAGTGGACATTTTTATATTTATTTCCAAACCTCAACAGAAATTACAGGGGTATAGTAGGCTCTCTTCTAAACAAATATAAGATGGAAAAAAAAAGAAGCTGTCTTTCTTTCTGGAGATTTTAAAGCACTAGTCATAAGCTAATTTTATCCATATCCAAAAGCACTAGTTTTATCCATAAACTTGGTTAAAACATGTGGAGGCCAAGAAACTGTAAATGAGTAAGAAATCATAGACCTTGCTCCTATGTTCAAAATTTTCCATCCCTTAGTCTCCCAAAGATCATTTTTGAGACAGCTGATTGCACTGTTAGGTGTGTTCACTCATCATTTTCCTTTGTGTAAAAGTGGAGGAGAATCAAACCCAGTGCTTCTAATTCCAAGTTACATCCCTATTCCCAGAGATGTTGGTTTGTTTGGGGTTTAATGTTTGACCTACATCTGGGGGGTGGGGGGAGAGAGAGAGAGAGAGAGAGAGAGAGAGAGAGAGAGAGAGAGAGAGAGAGAGAGAGAGAGAGAGAGAGAGAGAGAGAGAGAGAGAGAGAGAGAGGAGAGAGAGAGAGAGAGAGAGAGAGAGAGAGAGAGAGAGAGAGAGAGAGAAATTTTGACCTACATCGGGGGGGGGGGGAGAGAAAGTGAGTAATTTTGACCTACATCTGGGGGGGAACTAATCAGGTGTCACATCATTAAATCAGTGTTCCCACACATCAGACTATGGCAGTCCAATAGACACTTGCGGCAGGATTGCAGAAGTCACTGACAGCAGATGCCAGTGTTGCTCCCAGTATATGCAGATGAAATCCATGGCCTCATGCTGCAAGAGAGGCACGTTAGCCCCTAAGCCATCTCCCAGCCCCCTGGCAGATCAAACAGGGCTGCCAGGATCACTGAGTGGCACCAGGGATTGAACTCTTGTCTCATGCTTGCTGAACCATAAACTGGCCCCCTAAGCATTTAAATACCTTTAATAAACTTCAATTGCAGAAACTGAAACACATTTTAGATATATCTTAATGTACTTTTTCTTTAACTGGCTCTGCAGATGCATGGGCCAGTCAGTTCTACTAAATATTCCTTCAAATAGATACTATGATGTCTGGAGACACCCATGGCTACAATATTAAACATTTTTTTAGGTTTTAATTTCAGTACTATAAAAATCATATCTTAGGGCCCGGAGAGATAGCACAGCGGTGTTTGCCTTGCAAGCAGCCGATCCAGGACCAAAGGTGGTTGGTTCGAATCCCAGTGTCCCATATGGTCCCCCGTGCCTGTCAGGAGCTATTTCTGAGCAGACAGCCAGGAGTAACCCCTGAGCAACGTCGGGTGTGGCCCAAAAACCAAAAAAAATAAAAAATCATATCTTAGCAATCATCTAAATAGCTTATAACTGAACACTGAATTATCACTGTCCAGAATTAGCATCAAATAGGAATTAAGCCCTAAAATGAGGATAAACGTTATTTCAACCAATCCATAGACATTTTTGGAGCTTCCTGATTTCTTATATTTGGGAAACATGCTCTCAACTTTTGTAAGTTTACTAAAAATCAAATTTATAATTCTTTGAAAAGTCCTATCTCATAGAACATAATTTGAGTTCCTAAATGATTATTCCCACTCAAAAGAAAACTCGAAGACTCTTTATATTAAAAAAGTATCAAATTTATTTCAATATCTAGTTTCATTTTAAAAATTAAACTTGAATTCTTGTGATTTAAAATTTATTATAGGAACGGAAGACGTTATTAAACTATTAAATACTGACATGAATAAAATTAGACCATGCATATATAAAACAGGTTTAATGGTAAAAAGTTATATTGCTTAACTGAAATATCCATTCTTTGCTCTTTATTTCCAAGAACACCTTTTCATTTTGGCATAATTTAGCTTTCACCCAACTACTAGTTCTGCTCAGCAAATATTTTCAAATTTGAAGTCGGATTTTGACACTTGGTGAATGGCTAACCTGCTATTCTTTAAATACCCCTTAGATGTAAATTTTATAAATGTTTACTCCATGAACCTGTTTGATACAAAAATAAAGAACATGACTACTACATGAGTTTTATCAATAAACGAAATAAAAAGAGGTATCTATACAGTCAGATATATTATTGTTAAGACATTTTAACTACTATTACTAGCACAAGTAGGAATTGGCTCAAGGTACTACAAGGCTTGGTTGGCATCTTTCCTGAAAGTTCTATTTTTACTTTTTTAATTTTTGTGGTGTTAGGGATCCAACTCAGGGTATCATGCACGCAAAGCAAGAGTTCTACCACTGAGGTACATCCCAAGCCCCTTCCTGAAAGCTTTAAGTCATAATATCACTCAACAAAGTCATCTCTAAAAAAATGGCAGTGCTTACTTTAAGTACAAAAATTACCATACCTGGTAGGTGATATTCTACATGGCCAAAATAATGTATTTCTTTATAAAATTAGATTTAAAATACTTTTATGTCTGATCATTACTAGTATCTTAAAGAAAATGCAAAAAATAGAAGTACTCATGATTAATATTTGCTTTGAGAAAGCCAGAAATTATTATATTCTAAGAAATAAGCAAACACAAAAAGATATAGTTAATAAACTTTATCTTTTCAGCTATAGCATACTTTCACCTCAGATCAGTTCTCTTTTATTTTTTCCACATTTTTTTGTCCAGAACAGGAACCCATTTAAAGCCATTCTTTGAATATTGTTCATAATCAAAAATCATTTTTTCTCAACTGGATGTTTTCATGTCAATAAAGAAGCTACAAAATGGCAGCTGACTAAGTCAATTATGAAGAAATTGTAGGCATAATAAATGTGTATTTACAATGACTTCAACAGGAAGCCTCAAAGATGCTACAGTAGGTGGTTAGAACATGATGATCATCCATATGTTCAGACTTCACTTATTAAGTAACCGCCTCATAAAATCGAGGAAAGAAGCCTCAGTGGGTCCCTCCAAAGCTGCATAATTTTCCAAAATGATTTTCCTCTGGTTACAGAACCTTGTTTATTCTTTTAATCTTTTTTTAGTCGTTTAGCTTTTGCGATATTTTCTTGTCGTTTTTGTTTCTTCTTTTGCTCCTTTTCTTTTGCCTCAATCATCTTGGCCAATTTCCAAGACAATACTGCACTTGCTAGAAACAGTGGAGTAAGGGCCAATATAACTGTTGTAAGAAAGCCATAGGGATCCTTCGCAGCCCATTCCACAACATATGCAGCCCAAGACTTGATATCAAACATCTTTGTGGTAGTCTTAGGAAAGAGGAAGGGGAGAGAAATGAGGCAAATGATCGTCATTAATCAAATTTTGAAAATGTTACATCATATAGACAACTCAGAATTCCTTAATCACTCACAAGTTGTTTCTATTTATTTGATTTTGGGACCACACTTGGCTGTGCTCAGGGTTTATTTTTAGTTTTTTACTCAGGGATCACTCCTGGTGGTGCCTGGGGGACCATCCCAGGTCTGGAATCAAAGTTGGATTGGATGGATGCAAGGCAATCACCCTACCCACTGTACAATTACTACAGCCCAGCAAGATTATTTTGTATTGCTTTTTAAAAAGAATGAGTACTATTTTCAGGAAGGACTACTATCTCCAGTAAAAAGTAAAAAATTCAAGTACAATAACCAAAAGCTGTTATTGCCAGAGAGATACTACTTGGGTTAAAATGTACATGCCTTGCACATGACCAACTCCATAACCACATAGTCCCTCCCACAAGTATTGCAGGTGCAGCTATGAAGGCCCCAGGTAATTTCCAGCACCACAGGGCCCTGGCTGCATCAAACCATCAGGGCCACCCCACCTCAGAGGGCAACATGGAAGTCCCATCCCAAAACAAGTAAAAGTTAAAAAAAATAAATAAATATATATATATATATATATATATATATATATATATATATATATATATATATATATATAAAACCTGCCATTAAGACTATGCATAAATCACATGCCTCCTATACTTGACTAAACTTTAGCAGAAGACTTTTATAAAAATCCTCAGTTTTGGGGTCAAGCAGTATCACAGCAGTACAGCGTTTCCCTTGCACATGGCTGACACAGGAAGGACCCGGGTTTGATCCCTAACATCCCATATGGTACCCCAAGCTTGCCAGAAGTGATTTCTGAGCGAAGAGCCAGGAGTAACCCCTGAGCGGTACCAAGTGTCCCCCACCCAAAAAAAATTCTTGAGTTTTATGCACTAATATCAGAAACAATAGTATCCGTTTGTCATTTTAGCTACAAATTAAAAAGTACCAGTCATCAAATTAAGTGTTTGAAAAGTCTAAGTAACAAAACATATGAAAAGCTTACAGAAAAAGAAAATGTTTTCTGTAAAGAAAACCAATGGGTGGCTGTTTCTAGGAATGAAAGGATTTAGATAAAGGGGGTAAGGATGTCTTGATTATATCCACACCCACATGTAAAGAGCTGTATGCAAAAAATAACATTCAATTATTTTTACCCATTTTTAGCCTTGAGAAGTCATAGTTGAGGTCATTAATCAGTGAAAATAAATGCAAACAAAGGAGAAAAAAAAAACAACCCTTAGCGGAGCCACACATTTTGTTCCATGTGGAGTTGGTGAGGAAAGGCCACCTGGCATTTGAGGATGGTGTGGACTCTATAAATATTTTCTATTTTGATCCAGAGGCTCTTCAATCTTTCATATTTATGTCAACTTCTATTCAAAGTGGAAAATGAGAACACTGGGACAGAAAATGAGTGTGTAAACAGCAAGTGATCTACCTTATGCCTGGGTCCTGGATTCAACTGGTTACAATCTCAGGAGACTGGATCTTCTTAAGCTCTATCATGCACTGCTGAGAGGTTTAATAATTGTAATGAGTGAGATGGAAGAATAAAAGTTCAAAGAGACAACTTTCACAGTTCTGTAGTACAACCTTAAATGGAAATGTATTCAATTGTATACATAACTTACAATGATCTATAAAACTGCCCGGCACATAAGATGTCTGTTATCCTACTTCTTGCTCGTTTGAGGAAAAAGTATTACTAAAAACACCTTGGGTTTTTTCTTTCATTTTTTTTAATCCTAATAACTACAGGAGATCAAATATTTTACTGTATTTTCCTAAGTTATTTACCCCAACGACAAATGTATGATATTCACTTCCACTGACATATTAAGACATAAGCTCAAAGATGTTGGGGTAGGCCCCTATATCTATTTAGGGGCCACACCTGGCGTGCTCGGTAGGTTACTCCAGGCTCTGCACTCAGGAACCACTCCTGGAGGATGGAGGTGTGTGGAGTGTGAGCCAAAAACCATGATCAAACCCCCAGTTGAACCTCCTGCAATGCAAGCACCCTATGCCTTGCACTATCGCTCGGGCCTCTCCCTAGCCTAGATCTTTGTCTCTGAAAAAAATAAATAAATGTAATCATGCTATATGATGGTGTGCATAAGCACAACCACCGATCTTACCACTCCTTAAGGTATTGGGGGTGCAGGGGGGTCCCTTTAAACAATTCCATTTCTAGGACTAACCCAGGTACAGGCCCACCCGTCTCCTATCCCCTGGGGACAACTGCGGCTAGCTAGTGTCACTGTCCACGGGGATCACCGTGCATAACCGAGGACACCGGCCCTAGCCAGGAAGGCCAAGTTCTGGCCAGGCACGCAGGAGCCCGTCAGTCCTCGGGAGATTCTCTCGCTCCCCTCCCGGGCCCCAACTTCCCCCTGCCGCGAGCTGGCCCACCGCACCTCGCGCCGCCGGTCCCGGAGCAGCAGCTGCCGCCGTGCACGGGAGACGCGTTGAGCAGCGGCCGAAAGACACCTGCACGGCCAGACCCGGAACTGAAGCCCACCGCGCGACTCACCGCCGGCCGGAAGCAGGAAGGCGGAAGCGGCCTGCCCGCCACGCCACGCCCCTCCACGCCACGCCCACAGCCGGCCCAGGCCGGTTTCCGGCGGCGACGCGGCTGTGCAGCTGGCCAGTGATAAGTTGCCCGGGGGACGGGCTTTCCCCACCACCACCACCGTCCACCCAGGGAGCGCTCCATTAGGCCTCGAGGGGATGGCCTCGAGCCCCTCCTGGTCGCCTCCTGCCTGGAGGCGCAGCACCCCCGATGACCTCTGACTCGGCGGCCGCCACCCCGTGAGAGCTGCGGCTCCTGCCAACAGACCCAGCGATGGGCGTGCAAGACAGACGAGCTAATAGTAAAGCGGAGGGTCTCGGCACGACGGAGCAAATGCTGGACAGAGAGTGTCTCTTCCGGGCCCTCGTTGTCTTCTTGCACGGGGACTTGGGGGGGGGGCACCACCAAGCTGCCTGCAACCTGAGGACGGGCCGCTGACCTCCCGGGGGTCGTTCGTTTAGCTTCTCCCGGCAGAGTCCCAGATAGAGCCTGGCCACTGCGCTCTGCTGAAGGAGTGTCAAAGCCAGCCTGCAAACCAGAGCGAGTGCATTTTTTTCCTCCACTACCAAGATGCTCGCGAGTGGTGTTGGTGACCACAATCAGGGTTGAGGGTTGCTCCTAGCTCTTCTGTTTGATTGCCCCACGCCACCCCCTGCACATGTGGCAAGACCTCTTGGTTGCCTTGAGCCAGAGAAAAGCAGGTTTTGGGTGTTTGTTTGTTTTTGTTTTTTCATTCTTAAAAGACGAGAGAATGTCCCTCTTGGAAGAGCAAGCGGTGACACGCCTCATTCTTTTAGGTCTAACCACAATCACTAGTATTTACAAAGGAACAGGCTTTTTTTTTTTTTTTTTTTTTTTTTTTTTTTTGGCAGATAATCGAAAGATCTCAAAGACTGTTTTTTGGGCAGATGTTCATGTTTGTGTTTTGTATTAGCTGCAGTTGTTTTTCTTACTCATGCTTGTTTGAAAACTTGGATGATGGATTCAAAGCTTGTACTGGTTGGACCGTACATGTACCTGTAGTAGTCAGAAAAAAAAAAAAAAAAAAGGCAGGCCCAGTCGCTTGATGGCGTGCATTTGGAGGTAACTGGGCTATACATATATTTTTTTTTTTTTAAGATGCCCAAATAGTACTTCCAAGAAAGGATCAGCTTTCTTGGAAAGTACTTACAAAGTACTGGGGGAAAGGACTGGGGGAGGAGTGGAACCTGGCTGTCATACGTGAAGGAGTCGACCTGTTTTAACATCCTTAACTTCTGAGGCAAATGTGTGTTTTAACGTGAGTAGATGGTTTTCACAATCACAACCTCCCCCAATAATTGGCTCTGCTGCACCCCCTGTTAGATTGGATTTTGGGCCAAAGGAAAGATAGGCCAAAGAAAGAAGCACTGTGCAGACCATGGCTTCACACCCTGGTATGAAGCTTTAAGTCCAAAGCAGCAAGGTGAGCTCCTTACTGCACCTGCGTTGCCTTTGCCTTCTTGAAAATAAACATTGAGATGAGGTCAGGTGACGGTGCACTACCATGGTGAGGGTAAAGTTTTTGTTTGTGAATTATGGACACACGTTGTCTCTGCTCATCTCTAAATCTGTTTTCTCTATTGTATCTTGAAAACAATACAAGGTGTTCACTGATGCTTTAAAATTGACCTTGGTTTGGATTTTGACTCACTTTTTTTTTTAATGTTTCCTAATCAGTAGCACTTAAGTATTTAGTAGATAACAAATTTGTAGGCTGAAGGGCTCAGCTCGGTTTTAGGTCTTCAGTGGTGGTGCTTAGGCCTTGCCCCTTGTTCTGTCACAAAAATCATCTCTGGTTGTGCACTGGGGACCATTTGCCATATTGGGACATTTACAGGTTCCTTAAGCCTGTACTAATCTCTATCCCCAGATAACTTATTAAAAACAAAAAAAGCTTATACTTTATTTTAAAAGAGCCTTAATTGGATTTTTATTCTCTCCAATTGCTTTTCAGGTCATCAAGCTAGAAGTGAACTCTAAGCACCTCTGGGCGTTACCCCAAAACCAAAGAAAAAAGAAAGTACTCATTTAACTTAAACCAAATTAATTAAGCCTCAGCTAATTTTTGAGAACTTCCCTTGTGCTTATTTCTTTGCAATAACTCTTAACATATATGATTTGTGGAATTGGTTTCCCTAAATTTTATTTTGTGGCTTTTTTCCTTGTATAAAACACAATGCAAATATATATCTTAATGTGCACATGTATGTGATTGTTTAATAAAGTTTTAACTACAGGACTAGGTATTTCACCTTTATTGTGACTAATCCTGAAACTAAACCACCTGAATACTATTCTTATACCCATTTTACAAATAAGGAACCAGAATCTTGGCGAGTATAGAGCAGGATTATAAACATACTTGACAAAAATGCCTGTTCTTTCACTGCTGAAAGTCTTGATGCTGATTTTATGTAATAAAAGTATGTTTTTTGACACTTTTAATTATAACTGATAATCACAACTGAAATCATCCCATACTTCAAAATTGCCTGTTGCCCAGGTGGTGGCAGCATGTCTCAAAAGAGCTAAGTGTAGAGTGAAGGTTTTCTCCAGTTTATTCTCTCATCACACATCCATAACTTGTCAACTAACCTCGAAATTCTCTGGTGGGCAGTTTCACTTCTGCTACACCAACCCATCAGTGATTCACCCCATCTCCCATCCTCCCTTCAGTTCATCTTCTGATTGGGTCATATTCTGCTGATTTACTTCAGCCTGTTTTACCTATACACAAATTATTGTTTTTATAAAATTAACTTAGGCTTCCCCAGTAATAAAGGACTTTCTTTAATGAAAATAATTTTATTTAAGCACCATGGTTACACACATTTTGTAACTGGGTTTCAATCATAAAATGTACACCCTCTAACAATAAAGGATTTTTAAAAACACTGCCTGTTTTTATCATATGTTATTTGGCAGAAATACAACCAAAAATAATTGGCTAATATCTTGATTTTTTTAAAAGTGAGAAGACGGGTTTCTTAACCTCATGGTAATTCTGATTTCAGGGGTACTGGGAAGCTTTGAAAAGTTAGTTTTGGGGCCCGGAGAGATAGCACAGCAGCGTTTGCCTTGCAAGCAGCCAATCCAGGACCAAAGGTGGTTGGTTCGAATCCCCGTGTCCCATATGGTCCCCCGTGCCTGCCAGGAGCTATTTCTGAGCAGACAGCCAGGAGTAACCCCTGAGCACCGCCTAGTGTGCCCCCCCCCCAAAAAAAAAGTTAGTTTTGGAGGCCCGGAGCTATGGCACAGCAGTAGGGCATTTGCCTTGCATACAGCTGAACCAGGACAGACCTGGGTTCTATCCTCCACATCCCCCAAGGCTGGAGCGATTTCTGAGTGCATAGCCAGAAGTAACCCCTGAGCATCACTGGTGTGGCACAAAAACAAAAAGTTACTATTGGTTTGTTTTTTCTTGTTTTGTTTTCTGTTTTGCTTTTTTTTTTTTTTTTTTTTTTTTTGGCTTTTGGGCCACACCCGGCGGTGCTCAGGGGTTACTCCTGGCTGTCTGCTCAGAAATAGCTCCTGGCAGGCACAGGGGACCATATGGGACACCGGGATTCAAACCAACCACCTTTGGTCCTGAATCGGCTGCTTGCAAGGCAAACACCGCTGTGCTATCTCTCCGGGCCCTGTTTTGCTTTTTTTTTCTTTTTATATTTATAGCTTCTAGACAGGCTCCTCCCACTTTTTCTTTTTCCAACAGAACCATAGAACATGAATCATCTTGTTCTGCCTTATAAATTGAGAAAAAAGAGAAAGGAAGAAAAGTGGCTGGTACCAGGGCAAGCAGTCTCACGAACATTGAGTAGAAATAAAAAATGATCAGACTTAAATAATCCAACCCAAAGTCAATGACAGTAGAATCAAGAGACCAAACTACAACAAGCTATACACAAAAGGGACCTGTTACACTAGTAGGGGGCTAAGGGTGGAGGTATGGGATGCATGCTGGAAACAGTGGCAGAGGGAGGTCAACACTAGTGGTGGGTATTGCTTAAGATGCTTATCGTGCAAATGTATGGTCACAATTTCAAGTCCTGAGTCACCGCATGTGCTGAGCACAATCCAGACATGTGTGCTTCCTGAACCTGGTAACTCTGCTGCCTGCAACCCCTGGTAATGCAGATGGCAAAGAGTGAGTACTACTAAAGAAATGAACATCAGCCACAGCCAAAAGTGCAGCCTCTGGTGACCACTGCAGCCATTGCTACTGTGCTTCAACCCAGTGAGTTCAGTCCACAGTGAGCACCACAGCCACGTATTTGTGATTCCCCAAGCTTCAATCATAGTAGGGAGGGACTTTTTTAATTTAGAATTAGTCTTTAGAATAACAAGAATTAGTAAAACATAGTACAAGGTTATATAATTCAGGAGGAATTACATATACATATATAAAATTATGTATATAATTTGTAAATACATAGCAGAATAACTTGTCAAACCTCGAGGTCAAGATAACTTGGAGCATCACTTTTAAGTCTTTGCAGTGCTGCTGCTTTCCTGAATCAGGTGCTACTTGTTTATTAAATCCCTTTCTGCCTCATCGCTCTTTTTCTCACAGCTCTTACCACAGTCCAACATCTTGTTAGTGTTGCTGATTTGTTTCTTCTAGGATGTAAGGTATGTGAAGTCAGCTACCCTGGTACATACAATATTATTTTGCTTAATTGATTCTAAAACAGAATTGCTACTTATTTTGGTAATCTAACATGTTAGTATTTTAATGTCATGAAATGATTTTAATTTTGGGCATTTGTGATCATGCTAAAATATCAAACGTGTTGAATAGTTTGAAAGTATTAAGGATGCGCTAATAAGAAAAGACATAAAGGTAAGTAAATTATTGGGGAAAGGCACAGTTGTGGTTATCTTGTTAATGGGTAAAAAAAAAACACCTAGTTACCTAATGATTTCCAAGTAAGTACAGTGAACGTTTGTGATTCATCATCATCATTGATAAGATAAAAGAAATTAGTCCTGGACTGTAGGTGCTAAGATTTAAGATAAGAACAGGCTAGACTAGAGATCTAAATAAAGATCTTTGAAAGTGGGGTAAGGTTGTAGATGCAGACTAGATGGCCTCTCTAGATAGGCTCTAGCTTTAGGATTCCCAGTACAAAATGCCAGAGAAGCACTGAAATTAGATAGCAGATGGTTTTCTCCTTGATTATTTCTTACTACTTTTTTTTTATACATTTTAAAGCCACTTTTATATATTTGAGTACAATCACTACAGTTGATCATATATTGCTGTTTTGTAGTTTATGGAATTCTGATCATATAATAATAATAAATTCTATCTTTTTTTTTTTTTTTGGTTTTTGGGTCACACCCGGCAGCACTCAGGGGTTACTCCTGGCTCTATGCTCAGAAATTGCCCCTGGCAGGCACCATAACATATGAGATGCTGGGATTCAAACCACCATCCTTCAGCATGAAAGGCAAACGCCTTACCTCCATGCTATCTCTCCAGCCCCTGTTTCTATTTCTTTAGCACTCAGACTATTTACAATTCTGGATACCAGGAATGTCACAAGCAGCACACTTACTTCCTAGTGAGGGCTCCCTTTTGGAGAGGAGAGAAATGCCCAGAAATCCCTCTGAAGCCTTTGGTTGAAATTCCATTAAAGTCTTGAGACAATCAGCTTTCTGCCTAATCTAGAGAGAGATTCCAGTATTGGGCCTGTCAGTAAATGATGTAATTATATAATCCTCACCTTTTACTTCTGTCTATGAATAAAAACTAATATTCAATATTAAATTTTGTAAGCATGTTTATTAGATGATATTGTCAAAGGCACTGTTCTGTGTATCATAAAGTCAATTCTAGGAAAAATTCATTAAACCATTTTTTTTGTTTGTTTTTGTTTTTGGTCACACCTGGCAGTGCTCAGGGGTTCCTCCTGGCTCTATGCTCAGAAATTACTCCTGACAGGCTCGGGGAACCAGATGGGATGCCTGGATTTAAACTATCATCCTTCTGCATGCAAGGCAAATACCTTACCTCCATGCTATCTCTCCGGCCCATAAGCCACTTTATAAAATAATATTTCTTCTCATTGACAGGATAGTTCAGAACCAACTTTGAAATTTCTATTACACATCCACCCTGATCTTCATTCTTTCATTTCTTTGGATTTTGGGCCACACCTGGCTGTGCTCAGAGCTTACTCCTAATTTATAGGGATCACACTTGGCAATGTTGGGGACCCATATGTGGTGCTGGGGGTTGAACCATGGTTGGCTGCATGCAAGGTAGGTGCCTTAACCCTGTCCTATCTCTAGTCCCAGGCATTCTTGTATTTCTTCAAATATGTTTTGCCTAGTAGGACATGTAATCTACATTTATTATTATATATGTTCATGTAATAAAATATCTACTGTTCTTGGTGAAGGAAATCATGGTCTAATTTGCTTATAGATTAAATATCTTTGGAATTCTGATTTGATAAATTATTGATATATAGAAATAATTTTTCATAATTATTTCCATAGGAAACAAGCAGTTATTTACTAGTAAAGTTCTGCTGATTACAATTTTTTTTTGTTGTTTCTTTGGGTCTCATCTGGGTACACTCAGGTTACTCCTGTCTCCATACTTAGAAATTTACTCTTGGCAGGCTCAGGGGACCATATGGGATTCTGGTCAGTTGCATGCAAGGCATATGCCCTACTCTCTGTTATCGCTCTGGCCCCTACTAATTGTAATTTTATATTTAGTTTCAAATCTTGAAACCATATCATTTAGAGGTAGGAAACATAGGAAATAATTGTCTAGAATTGCATCCCAAAGTCTAATTCTAAAAGTTAGTTTGTGCCTTTAATATCCCTCAGAGTATAATGTGTATATTTGGAATCTAGTTTAAAAAGTGAGCAAAAATTTTCTGGTGCCAGGCTATAAATATAGTTTCCTAAACCATCACTTAGAGACATAATCTTGGTCCCAAATTCATAAATTGCTATTGCTGACTGTACAGTTTATGATTTTAGGCTTTAAGTCAGGAAGTGAGTCAGTCTAAAATCAGAAAACTCCATTTTAACTCACATATGCCCTCTTAAAGTATAATAAGTAATAGTAGTGCACATGATCAGGGGTGGAGGGGGGTCCCTGACAATGCTCATGTGGAATTGAATTAGGTTGGCCACATGCAAGGGAAGTACCTTGCCTATTGTACTATCTAGTCTCATTTAAAGAGTTTTATCATATTAAATTTGGAGTTTCGAGTTTGTTTTTCTTTATTTTTTCCTCTGTTTATCAGTTTTCTTTATTTCACTCATCTCTATATTTAAATATTTTATTATCAGAAGTCACAGTGGTAGAATATATTTCTAATGAGTAGTTTTCTTGCAAAGATAACTAGTTAATAAATGTGTGGCTTCTTTATATAAAATTATATTCTATAGAATTCATTTATGAGTTGATTCTTCAGTGCTTACACAGATCCCAGGGAATTAATGTTGGGGAAAAAAAGTGGTTAATAGGGCCCGGAGAGATAGCACAGCGGCGTTTGCCTTGCAAGCAGCCGATATCCAAGACCAAAGATGGTTGATTTGAATCCCAATGTCCCATATGGTCCCCCGTGCCTGCCAGGAGCTATTTCTGAGCAGACAGCCAGGAGTAACCCCTGAGCACCGCCAGGTGTGGCCCAAAAACCAAAAAAAAAAAAAAAAAAAAAAAAAGTGGTTAATAAGCATAAGAGAGGGCGGAGAGATAGCATTAAAATTAAGGGCATTTGCCTTGCATGCAGAAGGATGGTGGTTCAAATCCCAGCATCCCATATGGTCCCTCGAGCCTGAGCCTGCCAGGAGTGATTTCTGAGTGTAGAGCCAGGGGTAACTAGCCCCTGAGCGCTGCCAGGTGTGACCCAAAAACCATAAAATAAAAAGAAGCATAGAAGGGGCTGGAGCAAATGCACAGCAGGTAGGGCATTTGCCTTGCATGCAGCTGACCTGGGTTCAATTCCTGGCACCACATATGGTCCTGGGAACACCATCAGAAATGGCCCCTGAGTGAAGAACCAGGGGTAACTGCTGAGAACTGCCAGGTATGATCCAATGCCACCCCCCTTAAAAAAAAAAAAAAAAAAGAAGCCCATAGGAATCTGTCAGTGGCAAAAGTGTCTGTCTTCTAGTTTAAGGTTACAAATTGAATCCCTGGTGCTGTACACATAAACCCAGTGACTCTGCTCTTGGCATCCCCATCACCTCAACGGTGTTCAGTCTGCCATGCACTGTAGACAGTACCATGGCATGATGTGACGTTAGCAACTTTACCAACATAAATTTAGACTGATCCTTAGTCACTTCAGTAGTAGCAACAGCAAAGAGGAAAGAGGGGAAAGAAAGGGAACTTGAACCAGAAAAGTAGCTTTGTTCTTCATTAAGGCTATACATGCTTGATGTCCAGCTTAAGTGGAGAACATATGAAAGTGGTAGAAGATAGTTTTCAATATTAGTAATAAAATTTTAAAAATTAAAGACGTTTTTGGTCACCTGGTGCCAGAACAGGGACTTAAGTTTCTGAGTCTTTTTTCTTTCAAAATGTTTGTATTCTATATGTGTGAATGCTTTGTCAGCATTTTCTGATCATCTTTCTATATACATAAAGTATATGCAGTTTAGAAAACACTATTGCAGTTAGTTTTATGACTGCTAAGTTCTTTTATCCCACAGGACACTAAAGGTATGTATGGGCATGAAAAAGTCTTTTTGTTTTTAATGCATGTATATGATCTGTAGTATTCACACATACATACTTTTGTTTTGTTTTGGTTTGGTTTGGTTTTGGGGCCACACCCGGTGATGCACTCAGAAATCACTCCTGACTTGGGAGACCACATGGGACACCACTAGCCTTACTGTTTGTGTCATCACTCTGGCCACACACATACACATACTTTGTAGAAAGAATTTAAAGAATTCCTTTGAACTCTTTAGAAGGAACCTGATGATACATAACAGTTTAGTTCACCTTTCCCATAGAAATCTTCAACATAGCTTTCTTCCCTCCAGAGAAGGCAATATTCTTTTTATGTTGTTTTTTGTTTTGTTTTCAGACCACTCCTGGTGGCACTCAGGCATTACTTCTGGCTCTTTGCTCAAGAATTACTCTTGGCAAGCTTAAGGGACCATATTGGATGCCAGGGTATTCTTTCTTGATTATCTCCCCACCTCTTTCCACACCTTCTCCTTCCATATGTCTCTAAATAAAACTATTTTACTTCTCACAAAGAACAATAATACAGGATCATTTATTTCAGACCTCTGCAGCTGTAGGATGCCTTCTTAGTGCATAGATTAACAGTAAGACTCTGTAACCAAACTACCTTGTTTGAATTCTAACTTTGCCTCTTCTGGGATGGTAAGGTATCTATGAGAAAACACCTCACAGATTCTCTCAAGGATGTCAGTTGCCTTTCATAAGAAGCTCAGTTGTCTAATGACTTAATTGCATTGCTCTGAAGTTCATCACTGCATTTGTGTCAAGACTAGACTTCTCTTGCAGTATGTCGTTTCTTGCAGCCCTGTTTTTGGAAGTCTCCTCTGATAGTCAGCAGGGCTTTAGGGTGCCCAATTGCCTTGCCAGCCTTACTTTGGCTACATGGCAATCTAGGATATATCCATTCAAACTTCCTCTAATTTGGGGCCAGACTTGTACTATGGTGTGACAATCCACTACCCTTTGTGTGACTTCCCCACCCACCCCATTTTCTCACAGCTACTTCTCCTAGTAACATTAGTTACTTGTCTTCTGGAATGGTAAAATTATGATTTGTGGCAGGCTGATCTACTCCCCTATGTAAGATATTATCTTGATTGGTAAATAAAGCACTATATCTCTAGCATAAAGCTATACAGTTTAATTGCTAAAGATTTCACTAATGTCAGCCTGGTACAGTCAGCAGAGAGGAACAAGTAAGTCTGATGATGATACAGGCATTTGAAAACTGTAAGGGGCCAGAGTTATAGCATAGTGGGTAGTAGCCTTGTACATTAGCCCAGGATCCATCTCTAGCACTGCAGATGACCCTGCAAAGCAATCAGGAGTGATCCCTGAGCTCAGAGCCAAGAGTCCTGAACATTACCAGTTGTGGCCCCAATTGAAGAATTCTAACTGCCTGTAAAGACAGCATAATTGACTAATTGTTATTGCATTATATTAAAATATTGTAGAAGGAACCTGAGAAACAGATACTGACACACACTTAATAGTTAAATGTATCCAAGAACTTTGTTCATAGCTTATAGAGAACTTTATCAAACCAGAGTGAAAAAAGACTGTTCAACCACAGACTAAAGAACTAGCTAATTGTTGGGATCTCAGAGTTCCAGGAACACTTGAGCACTGAATATTTAGCCTAAGCAGGGTCTATGAATATGAAGATAAGAAAACAGGTTCCTGAACATACTCTAGATGAAGTCCCTACTTTCAGGATTTGCAGATTGTTCTGTGGTGAGCATGGTTGTCTATAGTGCTGGAAGATGCTTCAGAAGCCTTTTGCCCCAAGACAACAGTCCTCCACATTGCCTTCTTACCTGGCTACCATGCCAGTAAACTGGATTAAATCTCAGCAAAACCGAGCTGAGATATGCTAGGCTTGATAAGGAAAAAGGGCAAAATTCCCCTGACAAAGTGTAAGGGTAACTACTATGTAATGACAGGAACAAGGAGAGGATTTCAGAGAATGGATTTAAAATTTAATGAACAAGGGGCCAGAGCGGTGACACAGGCCATAAAGCATCTGCCTTAAGCATACTAGCCTAGGACAGACCACACGTTTCAATCCCCTGGCTTCCCATATGGTCCCCTAAGCCAGGAGCGATTTCTGAGCGCATAGCCAGGAGTAACCCCTGCGCATCACTAGGTGTGGCTGAAAACCCTCTAAAAAATTCAATGAAAAAGAATAAAAAATTGGATAAACAAGAGTTATGGAGGCACTATTAGCTATGAAGGAATATAGACTGCCTAGCAAAAATTTATGTTGAAATATAATCTTTTAAAGTGATGGTATTTGGAGGTGGGACATTTGAGAGGGATTCAAAAACTGAACACATGGAGATTAATGTCTTGTTACAGCAAAAACAGCCATCTAGAATCCAGGACCCAGGCCCTCACCTGACATCACACCTACTTGCTCAGACTAAAAAACTGAACATTTATTCAAATTCCTTGATCTGTGGTATTCTGTTACAATAACCATTCCAATGGTTGAAGGAAACTTGCTAAAGAAGCTGAAAGATGCTATGAAAAAGACAAGTCAACTCTGAATAGAGTGTAGAGTGTCTGAATTGTTCAGGCAGACTAGGAAAAAAATATGCTAAGGGAACTGAGTGTAAAGAAATTGAAGTCTTGGATCCACCTGAAGACCCATATGAAGATTATGCTCCATAAGGATACCTTTCATTCCAAGCCAACAGAAAAGCTCTAGAAGAGGCGTTAGCCTTCACTGACTTTAGTGACTGCAGGCCAGGAGTAGAGGTGAAGGAGCAGCTACAGAGCTGGCTCATTAACATCTGCGGGAATAATGGAGCCCTGAAGTAATAGAGGCCAGGTGGTGTTGCTTAACTGCCAGAAGCTGGAAGACCACAATTACCATAATGACTGGCAAGGTCACTCTCACAGCCAAGGGAGTTTGACCCACAAGAAGTTATGGTGGTAGCTAATAGAGCATAGTCTCCCCAAGGGCACAATAGACCAGCCGTCTGCAAGGGTGCTGATTAACATCTATTGCCATAAAAAGCAAATACAGACAAGCTAGAGGCTGAAGCAGTCATTGTAGTAAAAGTGAGGAACCCTTGTTCAGATCCCAAATCTGATCATTTTCACATCCAGAACTGATTTTGTGAACCTGTGGATGTTCTCAGGAAGAGTCCTTCCTTCCCAAAGCAAATGTGACAATTTCCCTCAAAGGACTCTGTGATCTTCTATTTGAGGGACTACACCAGGAATGAGGAATAGGCAGGCATTTTGAAGTCATAGCTTCTTATATGTGGAAGATCAGAATTGTTGATATCTGGAGATCCAAGACAACATCATGGCCTTCCTGTTCAGATTGTAGTTTAGCAGAATGGGATATTCTGGTTAAAATTAGTCACAGAGAATCCCAACTCCTCAATCCTCAAGTGCTTGCTTGAGATAGATGTCACATTTGGTAATTGGTCTGTGGAGTAAGTTCCTAAAGTGAGGATTGCCAGATGGAACCCTGTCCATCATAATTGCTGCCCACCGCCCCATACACACACAACCTACCAAGATAGTAAATCAGGCACTGTATTCTGGGAGAGTGATTTGTGCTCCCTTTTCAGGCCTGAAGGTTATAGTGGAGATTCTTATTCCGACCAGTCCCTTTCTAGCCCTTAAAGAAACACATTGAATTTTGTAGAATGATTGTAAATCTTAGTTTCATCACTCTGGGTTGTGTAAGTGTGTGTCTCCAATAAAAAAAAAAAAACATTAATAATTTTTTTATTTGCTGACTACTATCAGTAAATACTTGATTTGTCTTCATGTTCTATATGTCTGGGGTTGTATAAAAATCTCTAGGATGAAAAGGAGTTATACGTGGAAAAAGTTTAAGTAGCCTGCTATAGACTATTACTGACTTAACCAGGTATTAGTCCAGAGTCTACTATTCTGTTCTCATAACTAAGGCCTCTAATACTTGATATGTCACTGATTTGATACTGCAGGTTTTTTCTATTCCAATTGGAAAATAGAATCAGAAGCTGTTTACATTTACATAGAACAAACAATACTCATTTAGACAAATGTTTTGCCTCAAGGTTGTACTAGCTTTCCCACTCTTCATCACAATATGATGAAATGTGGGCCACCTAAGTACTGAGTACTGCACTGATTCACTTTTCTTGACATCAGACCAAATGGACATATGAACAAGAGGCAATGTGTATCTAAAGACCTTGATACCATTCCCAAGGAAGGGAAAAGATGAGATTCTGGGGCCAGTAATTTTTAGTAAGTTTGTAGAATTCCAGTGAATAGATCACTGCTTGGACACTCTCTCCCCCTCCCCATCCCTTGTTCCCTTATAGAAAACTTGCTTCTTAGAACCCCATCCACAAGAAAGAAATAGAGTAGTATTACAAGTACAAGGTACTTGTTTCTGGTACTTTCTACAATTAAGAAGAATGTTTTGCCTCAAGAACTAAGTGACTTAGAAGGTGATAGACCAGCTTTGACTGGGACACCAAGAAGGAAGGGATTCTGCAACAGTGTCAAGCTTCAGTGTAAGCAGCCTAACTAACATGTAGAACATATGGTTTTACAGACTCTAATGGTGTCAGTGATAGGGAAAGATGGAATCTGGAGTTTATGGCAAGCCCAATGGGAGAATCACAATACCCTGAGATTCTGGACAGAGTTATGCCATCTGCAGCCAAGAATAATATGCCTATTGAACAGCTTTTGGCATGACAGTGGCCTTGGAGAGACTGATTGATTGGCCATGGAACTTAAAGCTTGCAGTCCCGCTCTTGAGTGAAAGACCGATTTTCTAGCCTAACATTCCATCTACGCTTATAGAGATTCTAATAAAAGAGTAATCTTTCCCTTTACCCTCATTCATTTATCATAGGAACTCCTGAATTCTTAGTTAATAAATTAAAATCCAATTTGCTGATATTATGCATTTTGATGTTCTAATTATCTCAGATTTAAGCAATGGGAGTCCTGGAATGTGTCGTGTATGTATCAGAAGCTGCATGTATCATGTTCTCATTAATTTTGGGCCCTTTTGGTACAGCCAGATATTACAGATTTATCTTGTACTTCTGCCACAGAACTGGAATCAACCATTTTATTACAGAGCCTTGCTTTTTTGAAAAAAGCTTTCAGGAACCAAGATCTGAATACTAGGTGTGTTCATTGCTACTGATAAGCCATGGCTGTGTTTACAGATGTTTATACTTAACTCTATATATGTTTGAAAGTACTTTTTTTAGGTTTAAAGCCACACTGTTTCCCCATTTCCTTTTTTATATTCATTAACACGTGCACAAGAAAAATATGACTGCCATTGTCCTTAATATAAGTATTTATATAATATTCATATTATATATGTAAATCTATAATGTTATATAAATATATATGTTTACTTATTTTCTCAAGGCTATAATACATAGAGGACAGTCTTGGAATTGCTAGCTCATACTACTGTGAAAAGAAAACAATAGATTTTTTTTTAGGTGACCCTTTTGATTTTAAGCAATGTCTCATTTTAGCAGCTGTAAAGTCACCTTTTAAATAAGGTTAATAAATTCAAATTTAAACCTGCAAATAAGCACATGTGAGTTATCAGAACTAAAGGGCTCAGGAGATCATTAAATGATTATAGAACTTCAACAATCACTAGCTTTAGTCCTCATGTCTGCTGTAACTTACAGTGGTTGACACAGAATTGTTTATGCTGGGTAATAGCTGATCAAGGTTTTATCTTCTAGGTCTGGTGAATATAATCATGTCACTGAGAATTGCCATCTCAGCTGAAGGAAAGGGCAGATTTCCTCCCACCCCATCCCAAAGGTGCTGCTTGCAAACTGCAAACTCCTGTTGATAGTTCTATTATTACATTTGGTTCTGAACATTAGGTGGCTTCAGATACACATTGGTATCTAAATAGGTGTGTTCCTATGGGGTAGATCTTCTGACAATGACTTAATGATCTCATTGAGAGATACAATGATTTTCACAAATTTTCTTACTGCTGTACTCTTTCTTTTCTTTCTTCTTTTTCCTTTTTTTCTTAAATAATTTTGCTCTCACTACTGAGAAATAGATGTATTATGATCAACTGTGTCAACTATGTGATATGCAGTCTTTATAAAGTAGTTTATATATTTAAAAGCAAAATTGCAATAGATGTTCATAAGTAATTTTGGTTCATTCATATAAAAAGCACAGTTCTCAGTTAACATAATTTTGTTATGATTATATTCTTTTAAACAAATTATATTGGGTCTTATAATCTACATATTTTAACAAATATTTATTAAACTATTCAAGGAAAAGGTGCTACCAAGACAATAATCTTATCTGGAAGATTAGCAATTACTGCACCAAAAAATCTAATTGAATTTTGGAAAATGGCATTTGTAGTTGGAATGCAAAATAAGAGTTTAAGATTTTGTGTGAATGTGCTATCAACATTATACATGCAAATTTTTTTCTCAAGGATTTCTTTTCACTTTCAGCACTTTGTATAGTTTTTTGGTTTTTTGGGTTTTGGGGGGGTTTGTTTGTTGATTTGTTTTTTGGGGGTCAGACCCAGCATCTCTCAGGGGTTACTCCTGGCTATCTGCTCAGATGGCTTGGATGCTGGGATTCGAACCACTGTCGGTCCTGGATCTGCTGCGTGTAAGGCAAATGCCCTACTGCTCTGCTATCTCTCTGGCCCCAACTTTGTATAGTTTTGCTAAACATTACTAAGCAATTCCAACCTGCCATATTAACATTAAATGATAATTAAAAGGTGAGTGAGTTTGACCCATTGCATTTTTGAGAAAGACATTTGTTTATTATCAAGTCAGAATTCATTGTTATTAAATGCATTTTTACTATAAAATGAATTAAACAAACTCGATACTTTTAGCAATTTAGGTCAACAAGGACCTATTTTTATAGTTGATTGATATTCTAGACTTATTAATATTTGCCCTTTATTAAAATGAATGTTACGTTAAATTCTTAAAGTGGTTTGTTTTCTTGATGATTCTAGAGTTGGAACATTGAATGTCTGAAGCTGTTACCATCAGCCTTGTAAATCACACAATGCCTCAATAATAATTTAAAAAATTAAGTCTTATTTTCTGTAAACTGTACTACAGGAAAATGTCCAGAAAAAGAAAGGTGAGTACTTCTATTCTTTGAAAAATAGCACACTGACCTAGTTTATAAGACCAAGGGAAGGCTGGAGTTCTCTAAGCTGACCTACCTTGATAGTATCTTGTCTACATGACCTTAATACTTGTATATGTAGATAACAGAACAAAAATAAAAATTTATTTTTAGAAAGCACATCTGTCAGTTCACTTTTAACTTATCTCTGTCAAAGCTGGTTACATTAATTTCAGGAAGAAACCAATGATGCGCATATTCTCAATGCTAAGACAGTCTGGCTGGGATTTCTTTAAAGCAGGTTAATTTTTAAACCAAGTCTCATTAAATGTCTGTGATAAGTAACTTCTAAAATGACTCTCAGCATCCACTTCCTCAAATCTGTGCCCTTGTGTTATCTTCTCCCATTGAGTCTAGGCTGGACCTCATTACATGCTTTTGATGAATAGAGGAAGATGACAGTGCAGAGCTGTCACATCTCAGATCAGACTGTGGAGTCAGGCTGCCATCTTTCTTCCTCCTCTCTTTCTTACAGGCTTATTTTAATAAAAGGCAACTCCCATTCTACAGGTTCTCAAATGGAGAGATGGCAACTGAGGAGGGCATCTGAATGACCCCAACCATCACTAAGGAATTGAAGCATTCCATGACCACCCATATGAACTCAGCAGCTAGCTCTTCTTCCTTGTCTGACCTTGAGATGCACCAGACCCAGATGATACCAGTCTTGTTTAAAAAAAAAAAAAAGTTTGGGGCCGGCGAGGTGGCGCTAGAGGCAAGGTGTCTGCCTTGCAAGCGTTAGCCAAGGAAGGACCATGGTTCCATCCCCCAGCGACCCATATGGTCCCCCCAAGCCAGGGGCAATTTCTGAGCGCTTAGCCAGGAGTAACCCCTGAGCATCAAATGGGTGTGGCCCGAAAAAAAAGTTCAAAATAAAAATTAAAAACAAACCAACAAGCAAACAAAATCAAGGGGCCAGAGAGATAGCACAGCAGTAAGGCGTTTGCCTTAGACGCAGAAGGACGGTGTTCCAAATCCCGGCATCCCATATGGTCCCCCGAGCCTGCCAGGAGCAATTTCTGAGCATAGAGCCAGGAGTAACCCCTGAGTGCTGCAGGGTGTGACCCCCCAAAAAAACAAAACAAAAACAAAAACCTCACTGTACCCCAATTCCTGGTGAAGGGAATCTGTGAGACAAGTGTTGATTGCTTTAAGCTCCTAAAATTGGGGTTAATTTCATACAGACTCAGATAACTAATATAGTGTCCTTTAAAAATACAAAAGGAATCAAAGAAGACTGAATTTCCTGGTTTGGGGGGGTTGTTTTTTTTTTTTTTCCCATACAGCTTTAACTAGGATTTCTAGGTAACTGATTTAGCACAGTGGTTTTCAATCACTAACAAGATCAATCACCTGGGAAGATTTTTCTTAACTAGAGGTGCCTGGGCCTCACCCCTAAAAATTCTATTTGAATTGATCTGAGGTACAGTTCAAGTGCTGGTATTTTTTAAAACTTCCCTAGGTGATTCTAGCAAGTAGATGAAGAATCACTGGTTTCACAGGAAACAACTTAAGAAATCCCTCTGAGTGCCAGATGTGGCAGATGTAACATTGAATAGGAGACTCTTCATTAACAGATCAGGTAAGAAGACGAATGTAAACAATGAAAACACCGTAGCAACCCTCAGGGTAATTCCCAGTTGGAAAATGTTTGGCAGAAAAATTGTAAAAGCTAAGTCAGCAAGAACATAGGGATGAATTATTGCAGGCAAAGGTACATAACAAGAGTAGGGGCAGAAAATTGTTGGGGAATAGGCAAGGAGATGACATGTTAATATTTGAATAATAGGGGCGGGAAATATTCCAGGAGTATATGAGTATATGGGGAAGGCAGTGTTGACAGAACCCAACCCTCAGGATACAGAGCCCAGTTAGGGTGAGGACTTGATATGTGGTGGTGGCAGAGGGGATGAAGAGAGGGGAGGGAATTAGTTTGCTACTCAGATCTTTATTGGTTGGAACATGCAGGTTGGCACTGCAGTGCAAAATGAGAAGCTCAGGTTCACGCTGAGGTTCTGGCTTGGCCATTGTGTGTGTGGGTGGTAAACTGTAACTTTGGCAGCAAATATGGGCAAAGCTAAAACAGAAGGCAAAGGAAATTTCAGACCGAAGTTTTAAAGTCTTAAGAAAAAAACAAACTGATTGCTGTTGATAATAGAAACGAAAGCAAATTACAGCTTTGTGGATGCTTTACTATATTTGGAAATAGTTGAGAACATCATTTCTATTTTATTTCCATGGGTTTTGATGTTTTACAGTCAGTTTTCAACCAGGAAAATCTTGAGAACTAGCTGTACTGGCTTTTAGCACATATTCCATCTCACTGAACCAAGGAAACCTTTACAATGGAGCCACAGAGGCTGCTTTTCATTGCTTAGTTTTCTACACAAGCTGCAGTTCGCTCACACAAGTCACTTCTCCTTTGTCCCACTTCCTATTTGGATGAGTAATACTTGATTTGTCCAACTATTAGCATTTGAATTAAGATCAAATTACAGAGAGTCATGAGATAAAAAGGGTTTGGATGGTGACTTCCACATATCCTCATGATGCTGTTTGAATTTCCAGGGAGCAGAGCATTCAGTCCTGTGCTTTATTCCATTTCTTAAACATTTTAACCCCACTTTTGGTTGGTTGGTTTGCGTGGGGCCACACCTGGTGGTGCTCAAGGGTTACAGCTGTCTCTGCCCTCAGAAGTTACTCCTGGAAGGCTCGGGGGACCATATGGGATCCCCAGGATAGAATATGGGTTGGCCACGTGTACGGCAAATGCCCTACCTGCAGTGCAATTGCTCCAACCCCTTAACCCCACATATCAAAAGTAAAGTTACTCAGTTTCTTATTGTTATTTCTTAGCGTCATAATACGGTTATTTCAGTTTTGGTTTATTTACCTGATGTAGGTATTTTTTCTTTTTTAATTTTTATTTTAGTGTCACACTTGGCAGTGCTTCATAATTGCACCATGGGTAATCAAACCTAGGTCTCCTGTTATGCAAAACACATATTTAGCCCTCAGCTCTCTTTTGAGTCCTCCCTCCCTTCTTTGTTTTATAGATATGTAATACACTATTGAAAAATCCAACACATTTGAACTCTTCTTTTGACCACACCTACTATTATTCCTAATTCAATGCTCAATTCAGTTTTGGAGCTACTCGGAGGACCATATGGTGCTCGGAATCAAACTTGAAGCTGCCACATGCAAAATATACACCAGCTCTTTGAGCTATCTTCCCACGTACCTCTGAAATTTTTAAACTCTTTTATCACTCTCTAGTAGGGACAACTCCACCCACTCTTCCCTAACCCCATCCTGCACCCACACACCTCCACCATCACAAAACACACACAGGAGACAGGCAGGAGGCAACAGGGAAGCACAAGTGAATCTCACTGTGAAGGAAGGATTGCTCACTGTCTCATCATCAAGCCTGCCTTGAGGCTGGTGTAAAAATGTGCTGATGTCCACATAACATGTATCTCTTAAGTAACTCAAACCTGTAATTCTACTTGGATGCCTCTCAGTCATTTTGATTCCTGCCAACAAGAACATTAATGAACTTAGTATCTCCACAGGTTTATTCGTGTGCAAGCTTCAATTCCTTATATGTTCCAGCAGCTGCGTTGGTCCATCTGATAAAGTAGAAACCAGAATAGGTCATACAATTCCAGATCATTACTTAATTCTGTAGTACTGCAGACAAGTTTCTAGAGTTTGGATTTGGAAGGAAAAGACCCATACTCTAGTAATTCTTGACATGAGAAAAATTTAATAGAATTCAGTTTATTCATGAATATATTTTTTCTACTTTCATTTTTATTTCAAAAATGGCCAGTCATTTTATGTTTTAATTTCACTTTTAGGTACTGGTTTACCTTCAGTATTTACAGTTGTAAATAAAATAAAGAAAGTATTTTTCTTTATTTATTTATTTGGCTTTTGGGTCACACCTGGCAGCGCTCAGGGGTTACTCCTGGCTCTGTTCTCAGAAATTGCCCCTGACAGGCTTGGGGGACCATATGGGATGCTGGGAATTGAACCGGGGTCTTCCTGGGTTGGCCATGTGCAAGGCAAACGCCCTACCACTGTGCTATTGCTCCAGCTCCCAGTTGTGAAACTATTCTAAGTACCGTATTTTCCGGCGTATAAGATGACCGACCATATAAAACAATCCCCTAATTTTACAGTTAAAACATAGGTTTAGGCCAATATTTGCTGTATAAGACATAACGTTCCTGTGCTGCAACTGTATCTTCCACAGTGAGCCAATCACAACAAGCAAAGGTTCAAAGGTTCTACTGTAATAGACTTCCTCTCTGACTCTGGCCAATCTGAGCAGTCAATCTTTTGACAGTGTAGATTCGGGTCCAGAACATTGTCTAATTTGCATGCATCAAAGGCCTGCTTAGATTGGCTGAGTTAGAGAGGCAGTCCCAGCAGCCTTGCAGTGATTGGTGCAGGATTGAGTTGGAAAATTCGTTTTGCGGCAATATTCAGACAATTTTCGTTTAGTGGCATATTGAAACATTTTTCGGGATATACTCAGCATATAAGACGAAGCCCGATTTTCGGTTGACTTTTTTTTTGTTTCAAAAGTCGTCTTAAACGCCGGAAAATATGGTAGTACTTCCATAAATTTTCCATGTAGCATTAGACAAATACAGAATATATGTTAAAATGGACATGAATCAAGATAACTAAGATAAAATTGAATATGTCACTTTACAAATTTATCTTGAGATGGCTTTAAAATGTAAAAGCTCAGGTGGAGCAATTGCATAGCAATAGGGCATTTGCTTTGCACACAGCCAATGCAGGACAAACAGTGGTTAGATTCCCAGCATCCCATATTAACCCCTGAGCCTGCTCAGGATGAGAACAGAGCCCAGAGGAGTAATCCCTGAGCACCCAAACCCCACCCTCAAAATTTAAAAGCTCAAGCCATATTCAACATCAGCTAACTCAGAATTTCTGGGAGGGAAACAGGTGTGTGTGTGTGTGTGTGTGTGTGTGTGTGTGTGTGTGTGTGTGTGTGTGTGTGTGTGTGTGTGTGTGGTTTTTGGGTCACACCCGGCAGTGCTCATGGGTTTTTCCTGGCTCCGTGCTCAGAAATTGCTCCTGGCAGGCACGGGGGACTATATGTGATGCCGGGATTCGAACTGATGGCCTTCTGCATGAAAGGTAAACACCTTACCTCCATGCTATCTCTCCGGCCCTGGGAAACAGGTTTTTAACTGCCCAAGTGATTCCAACATACAACATGGGAATGCTGATCTAGGCAATTCTGGAACTCTGTGCCTCAACAGATATAACTTGTTGGTTTGTTCTTCATTCCCATCTCCTGCCTCTGTATGCTCTGTGTGGAGGGCCTTTAGTTTCTCCATTAGTTTATCAGCTTTGAGTCCAAGATGATCACTGAATGAGAGGTCATCCAGACATTGAGAGGTAGCAAGTAAATAACCACAGATCAAGGACAGGTATAAGCTGGTTGACTGCAAACTTGAGAAAAATTATTTGCTTTCATTTTTCTTGGTAGCTTACATTTTTGTCTAAGGTTTTTCGGTTCATATTCAGACACTCAGAGCTTTTTAGGTGGTTTAGTTTTATGAAAATATGCTACTAGAGTGCCATTTTTTTTCACGCTTTGGGTGATTGTTCTAGATAGAGTTCCTTCTCGGAGTAAGTCAAGTACAACTCTAAAGTGTCTAAATGTCTAACTCAGAGGAGTGTACATTGAGCAAGACCTGTCTATTTTTGTTGTTGTTTAAAGAAACAGTCTGACTCAAAGAAAATCACTTAAACTATATTCTGTGTATACGCAGCCCACTAATTTACTTAAGCAATTATTGGCTGTCTAAAAACAGAGGGAAATTTGGTTTAAAGTATAACAATTTACTCAAAGATGGTGAATGTATATGACTGATACCCTTTATCTTACAACTCAGAACTCTACCATTTGTACCCAAAATATAACCCAATAAAATAAGATTTTGCTCTATGCCTAATGTATCTTAAGAGAGATTAATGAAGAGAAATAAAATTTTAGTTCAAACTGCTGAATGTTTGGAATTATCTAAATAACTATAATTAATACATTAGCAAGTAAGTTTCTTGCTTTATGTATGTAATTACTTTATTATTATTATCATTAGTTTTTGAGCCATACCTGGCCGTGCTCTGGAGTTACTCCTAACTGTATTCAAGAATCACTCCTGACAGGTTCATTGGACTATATCATGCAAGAGATCAAACCCAGATCAGCCTCATGCAGGGCAAGTGCGCTATCCACAGTGCTATAGCTTTGGCTCAAAGTATGTAATTATTTTTAAACCATATTTGATTTAGAAACCTTTTAGACTTAATATCTGATATAGTGTTTAATAGTGCGGGTTCTAGTGTCTTTATATTGAAGAAAGAAGGTGAGTAACTTGCTGGTGGTGGTTTTTGGATCACATTTGGGTGATCCACATAAGTGATCCACACTTATACAGTGCTAGGAATAGACTTGGTCTCAACAGCATGCAAAACAAGTGACTTAAACCTTGTACTATATCTCTGACCTGTATTATCTCCATAGTTTCTAAGGAAAAGCTCCAGGAAAAATTTACTTACAAAACGCTTTTTTATTTACTCAATTTTTATTTGCATATTTGTTATTGGGGGAAAGGAGCAGGAAGAAAAAGAACAGTGCATATTTTTCTTACTAAACACAAAAGGTAGTTCTGTGTAGTTAAAAAAAAAAGATAAAATAGGGGCCAGAGATATAGCACAGTGGTAGGGCGTTTGCCTTGCAAGCAGCTGATCCAGGATGGATGGTGGTTCGAATCCTGCCATCCCTTATGGTCCCCTGTACCTGCCAGGAGCAATTTCTCAGTGCAGAGCCAGGAGTAACCCTGAACGCCACCGGGTGTGACCCAAAAACCAAAAAAGCAAAACAAAACAAAAAAAGATTATCTTTGTCATGTGAATTTTGAGATCATATGATTTTTTTTTTTTTGGTTTTTGGGCCACACCCGTTAACGCTCAGGGGTTACTCCTGGCTATGTGCTCAGAAATCGCCCCTGGCTTGGGGGGACCATATGGGACGCCGGGGGATCGAACCGCGGTCCTTCCTTGGCTAGCGCTTGCAAGGCAGACACCTTACCTCCAGCGCCACCTACCCGGCCCCGAGATCATATGATTTTTAATCAGTCACTATTAAGAAAACCAAGCCCAGATTGTGGTGCCTTGAAAGCAAGTAAAATTTATATCTTTGCTTAGTTTTTTATTTTGAATATTTTTGATCCATAAAAATGTATAGTGTATGTTAATTTTTCCAATATTGTTATAAGCCTAGGCAACCATGGTATAAATAAGCCAAATGATAACTCATTCCAAAATAACAAGATTTGATTTTGTAAATGTCTTAGAATATGTATGTTTTAATGTACATAATATTTTTCAGTAACTTTAATTCAGTGCCATCCCACTTATAATAGCAATGTTGGGGAAGAGGGTTACCAGTTGAGTCTATAACTGGTATATCATGTTCTTACTGTACTAGTGGTATTTGAAGAAATAAAACTGAGCCATATCCTTTCTTGATCTGGAGGCTAGCTCTGCCAGCATGGGGTTTGGGGAGACCCCATGTGGAAGGCCTTCTCCCTAACTTGGGTGCGCTGGGAGCCTTGATTGGCCCCCAGCCGTCCCTTCTTCTGCCCCCGGCTTCTAGGCCTTCCCTGGGTACCAGCCCAGGTGGCCAGAAATGGTGGGTCCTAACTTGGGGTGTGCTGAGATTTGCTCAGTTGCACTAAGTTTGTCACTGTCAATTTCTGTCCAGTCTACATATGGAAAACCTGCATGTATTAAGAGTATTCCCTATCCTTATGTTATGTTTTGCGTATCCAGAATGTCCATTTTGTATTCTGCCCTTTCCCACACCCCTAAAAAGCTCATTTTTATTCCTTAACTCTCTCACCCCCCCATACATCACTAAACCACATTACTCTTTTTAATTTCAGTACTGCACAATCCTAATCACAGACCAAAGTCATGCATTGTGTGTAACAACCCCCAACTATTTCAAAAGACATAAAATGGACACGTATTTCTTTTAAATATTTTATGTGTTTTTTTCTCTGACAGCTATAAGTCTTACTAAATATTCTCTTATACAGTGACAATTCTAACCACTTTTTATCTTCTCTTTGTGAGCTGTTCAATAAGGAATTTTGGTGAAAGCATCCCCCAGTTTAATGCTGTTGATTGAACCATGTCATGGGGATTGTTGGACTTGTTCTTATGGCCCCCATATGCGCCAATAACGCCACGTGGCATTGTTCCTTGTTTGCATAGGCACATTAAAATGGGAAAATACTATACATACAAATAAGATCTTATCTAATAGAGATTGGAACACACAAAGGGACCTTACAACCTGAACATTGACATAACGACCTGGCACAGGCCTCAGAAGAATGGACATTTTCCATTCACCCCTGAACCAGGGAAGCCATTCAACGAAACATCCAAGTTTGTCTATAACATCACCTGGAAGCAATCCTCTACCACGGAAGACCCTACCACTGCTCAGATATCAACTTGCTCAAAAGAGACTTCCCTTAACACTAAGAAGACTTAACAACAGCAATGACCTGCTTACAGGACAGGGCTCTCTGCCCTTTAATTGTGAGGTTAAACTAGAGGACGCTCCACATCCTGACTTCAATGTAGGATATGCAGATTTCAGGATCTTTAATACAGAAACGTGATACCAACAACAGAGACTATGTGAAAAATAAAAGTGTGTTGGCACTACAGACAATGTCTTGGATTGGACGATTTAGCTTGCCTGGAGCCTAGAGTTGGTCTTATGCCAGGAAACTTCAGGGTAGGGTCTCTTTGTATTTAAGCCAAGGTTATTCCTTTCCATGCCCCTCATATTTTGGTGGGCCTCTGCAAACAACAATTGCCACTCTAACACCGTTTTTACTGTGCTCCTTTGACTCTAATCTTAAAAAAAAAAAAACCACTTAAACTTTGGAGGTTAACTTAAACTAATATGCATGTACATGGAAATGTAAAAAAATAATATGCCTCTAATGTCTAAGGAGTTATATAAGTTTTATGGCTTTAGATTGCCTTGTCTGCTGCTAAGAAATATAATATATTACAATCTGAGGACTTGAGGGACAAAGTAATTGTACATGGATTCTGTTTTATTTATCTTAATGTTCTTTGGCTGAAAGTTCAAAGTTAAGATATCAGCAAGGGGACTTCTTTTTTTTTTTTTTTTTTGGTTTTTGGGCCACACCCGGTGGTGCTCAGGGGTTACTCCTGGCTGTCTGCTCAGAAATAGCTCCTAGCAGGCACGGGGGGACCATATGGGACACCAGGATTCGAACCAACCACCTTTGGTCCTGGATCGGCTGCTTGCAAGGCAAACGCCACTGTGCTATCTCTCCGGGCCCAGACTTCTTCTGAGAATTATGTTATGGGTGATTGTCCTTCCACTGTAACTTTACCTTGTCCTCTTTCTTTGAATCTTTGTTCTCATAATTAGAAATAAAAAAATTAAAAAAACTGAGCCATATTGAGTAAAAAATGGACTGTAACATAGATACTATTTAAGTAGTAGATGCAGCTTTATTTTAAAATTGTTCTATATCCCTGTTTTGTTTCTCCTCCTTTACGTCTTGTAGAATTTATCCCTATTCACCTTTAAATATTTATGAAAGGGGGTTGGGAACAATAGTACAGCAGATAAAGCACTTGCCTTGCTCATAGTCAACTCAGTTTTATTCCTGGCATCTCATATGGTTCCCAGAATACTTCCAGGAGTGATCTCTGAGTATCATAACATATGCCTCCCCCCAAAAAATAAAAATATAAAAAATGGGAAAACAAAACATAAAACCTCAAAACCAAATAAAGCAAATTATTAATTCAAGATCAAATAAAGCATTATTCTTATAGATGTTCACTTTAACTTAATGTTTATTTTTGCCATGATAAAGAGAGAAAAGTAATTATTTTGCCTTTGAGGTCTTGGTTCAGATATTAAGTTAAATAAACAGAGTAGTGACCACAAGTGACTTACACAATGCTATTGGCTATATTATCCACTTGAATCAAGACTTTTTTTTAAGTAAGCTATGCTGTACATCAAGAGTAAATTGTATTTTCTCAACAGTATTTCCACCAGAATATTTCTTGTTTCTGAAAAAATTAATTTAGAAAAAAAGAACTTTAAATTCAAAAGTACAGATAATACTCATATATCCTTAAAAATTGATTTTAGCCTATACAGAAGCTATAGAATAATAACAATCGATGGGGATAGGATTCTGTACATATTTTTCTGTACATACATAGATTTTGGAAATCTAGCTCTATTCTGGAGCCTAAATGTGGACAGTTGGTCAACCCAATTTCTTTCTTGAGTAAATGTCAGAGCTTAAAATTGCTCATCTGTTACCAAAATAAATACGGGGATGATATGTACTAGGAAGCTGAAAAAGGCTTTAAGACTATCGTATCAGTGTTGCGATGTCATAGGTTTTGCCCAGATCAAATGGAAAGTAATACAATAACCTAGTTAACCTAGTACCCTTCTAATTCAGGAGCACAATGGGAAAATAGGTTGATTAAAGCTTAACTCAAGTCAGATAAGTTATAAGCAGACAGGACAGGGTTGATCCAGGATTGGTGTTTAGAAAAAAGAAGCTATCTTTTCGCTTAGATTAGGATCAACATTACTGGTAGAAGCAGGAAACATAAGGGCAGGCTATTGGAATCAGACCCAAGGACAGCTGCTTCTGTATCACCTTCGTGAGGAAAGGATGATGCTTATTTTTCTCAAGTACTGCTTCTGCATAGTATGTCAGCTAATTGTATCAGCAAACAAGAGGGCAGTAATTTATACATACAGTTAAAAATGAGCCAGAAAACTATGCAAGTTCTTCAAACTTTCAAATAACATCAGGACTCAGAAATACACACATTTTTGGGTTCTTTAAACCTGTATTATGGGCTTAGCAAAAGAGGACGGGATTAAGAAAGATTCTCTTATATTATTTTCATAATATATGTTATAGTTTAAATAAATTCTGGAATTATATTTTGAACATATAATCTTATAAAATAATAGGCTATATCTAAGATAATATCATAAATACAGTATAAATTATATAAGATATAAATATGGTATAAATATATATTATATAGCCATTCATATATAGAATCAGTAATAGAATCATCTATGTTCCCCTTGAAATCAGCAGGGCTTTATGTATACATTATACACATATGTGTGCAGGTTTATGTATATGTATGTATGAATTACTTAACATGCAATCCCATATAGTTTTAGACATGTTATACTGTGTACATAATAGTCTCATTAAAAAGTGATAATATGGCATGTGCAGTTTACAAGTAGAGAAGCACAGAAGACTCTTGTAATATCCATCCATAGTAAGAAAAAAGAAGAAAAAGACTGTGACCAGAATGCCAAAGCCTCTTCCTGGTCAGTCCTCTCTGTCTCTTCTCATCACCCAAATGACCATAGTCTTACTTTCCAGGTTTTGATTCTTTTCATTATCTTACACTGCAGTCTGAGTCCTTGTGTGCTTGCTCTATTCGGTTGTTTTTTTTTGGGGGGGGGGGGCGGCGGTGGCACACTCAGTGACACTCAGGGGTTACTCCTGACTATGCGCTCAGAAATCTTTCCTGGCTTGGAGACCATATGGGACGCAGGGGGATAGAACAGCGGTCTGTCCTAGGTCAATCTCTTCATCTAGCTTTTCCCCCTCACCTTGGGGGTGGGCTTTGTTTATCCCGGCTACTCAGGAGGCCTAAAGGAGGAGCTGCCATCTAGGCTGTGGTTTCATGTGATGGTGTGACTGCTTGTGGGTAAACAGATTGTGGTGTGAGTTTCTGGCCTACTATACCTCCCCAACTGTGTGTGGATTATTTCCTGTGTCAGAATTGCTGCTGGACCTGCGTCTCTTGTCCTACCTGGACTTGGGGCATGGGGATCCCTCTCCTTATCTAGGGCTTGGCAGAATGTACAACCCACCATTCCATTCAACAGGTAGCCTTGCAAACAGTACAACCAGAGACCACCAGGGCCAAATTGGGCAAAGCTCCAGGGATCAAAGCATGAGTGTCTGTCTTTCCATCCATTGCCTCAGATCTCTCTGACTGTTCTGTTGCTCTCTTGGTGTACATGGGCTTGTATTTATGCTGGACACCAATAAAAATAAATGAAACAACAGTGGACAACGAGATTATCTTTTCCAAATCAAAGGGTTGGGGGCCAATAAATGAATAAAGGAAAAGCTATTCTTTGAGATATTCTAAGGTAGATGACACTCTGAATACAGAGATATCCAGTTTTACCGCATAAGAAAAGTACCCCATTCCAGTGAGATAAGTGAAAGTGCTAAAGAACATTTTTGGAGACTTGATAGGCACAGTGCCCTAAATTGGATCCCTGTACCTGATGCCTTCCAACCCAGCACTGCAGGGCCTGAACTGAACAGCAGCCAACAGCTGAAATGCCAAATTGTCAAGTTCACCCAGCTAGGCTGAGTATGGGCTGGGAGTAAATATTACTTGGGAGAGCCACATCCAAACAAACACATTAATTACTTTCATTTCAAACTATGGCATCATTTCTAGAATTCTAAAATTAATGAGGTGACATGTCTTTTTTAGAGGACAGAAACTGACTCTTGCATTTCTGTTCATCACAAATATCATCACAGTGTTAGATGTTAACTTTCCCATTAAATACGCATTCCCTTAAAAGGTATGTTTTATTACAAAAGTAATTTTATACAAATGAACAAATTTCCAAGGGCATACCTATAAAAGTGGGGAGCAGTGGATTACTTTTAACTTAAAACTTTGCCTGTATGGGGACTGGAGAGCTAGTACAGTGCACAGGGAGTTTGCCTTGCACATGACCCACACTGGTCCGATTCCCAACCCCCTACATGATTTCCAAGCCTACCAGGAGTAATTGTTGGGCTCAGAGGCATAAATAAACCTTGCGCACCAGCATGTGAGCTCTCCTCCTAACAACAAAAGCTTTTTTCCTAAAATACAGAGAATTTTTCCACATTCCTGCCTACGTATCCTAAGTTACATAGTAATGTATTTCTGAGATTATTTTAAAATTATATTTTAGACTTTTTTTTTAACCAATTGAAATGGGAAAGAAAATAGATTAATGTGCTAAAATACCTTTCTCATTTCTGCTCAGAAATAGCTCCTGGCAGGCACGGGGGACCATATGGGACACCGGGATTCGAACCAACCACCTTTGGTCCTGGATTGGCTGCTTGCAAGGCAAACACTGCTGTGCTATCTCTCCAGGCCCTCTTTTCTCATTTCTTAAGGGCTTCTGCTTCAAAACTTTTGTATTGTAGGACTTGGTCAGGTAAGACCAGACCACAGTAAATTGATTTTAGTATGTTCCTCTTTTTTGTTTTTTTGTTTTCTGGTTATTTTGGTTGTGGAGGACCAGTCCCATGAATGGCCATTGGTTACTCCTGGCTTGGCTCTGCACTCAGGAACTGCTCATAGGAAGGACCATATAGGATAAGGCTTGAATCTGGGTAGGTCATAAGTAAGACAAGTGCCCTACCTGCTATACTATCACTCTGGTTCCAATAGACTCCTATATTATAGGCTTTTTACTAACAATTTATTTTTATAGGGTAAAGGTTGCTGCTTATCAGTGCTGGAGCTCCTGGAGCCTTCCCTAGTGACATTTGGGCCAGTAGGGCAGGCTGCATAGTGCTCAGGCCTCTGGGGCCACCCAGGCAGTGCTGGGATACTGGGCATATGCAATACCAGAGATCAAAGTCAAGGCCTCTTAAATGCAAGACTTGTGCTCCACCCCTTTGAACTATCTACCTGGGCCTTAGTGTCACCCTTAAATTTCAGTGCAAGAAACAAAAGTAATGTTTGTGCACATTTCTGGATTAGCTGAAGTGCTCTGCCTGTGTGCACCCAGTGACCATTGTTCTCATGCAGTTAACGTAAATACTTTGCATCTTTTTTTGTTTGTTTGTTTTTGGGCCACACCCAGCGTTGCTCAGGGGTTACTCCTGGCTGCTCAGAATAGCTCCTGGCAGGCACGGGGGACCATATGGGACACCGGGATTCAAACCAACCACCTTTGGTCCTGGATCGGCTGCTTGCAAGGCAAACGCCGCTGTGCTATCTCTCCGGGCCCATACTTTGCATCTTTTTCAAGAACTATTTCAAGTGTTGAGGGAAAAGCACATTAACTGACATATTCTTTTAGATTTTGTTTTAAGGTTACACCTGATGGTGCTCAGGGATTACTCCTGGCAGTGCTCAAGTGACCATATGGGATGCCAGGGATTGAACACAGGTTGGCCGAGTGAAAGGCAAACACCCTATCTGCTGTACTATTGCTGTTGCCCCAACAGAAATATACTATATTCAAAGTTAGTCTGGAAGAGATCACTGCTTTGGGGGAGCTCAGCACAAGTTCTTTCGCTCCACATTCATTATACCGAATGTGGTAGGATTCTTGTCCCCCACTCCCATCATGGAACATTCATATGAATCATCTTCCTCGAAGATTATAACTTTCAAAAGGTGCTCTTAAATATTACTACCTTATTTAAACTATACACTTCCTAGATGTGCTGTGCTTTACACAGAGACTGAGTCACCAGTCCCCTGGATACATGCACAGAAAAGCAAAAATGCTCTACTGGGTTTTCCTTTTTATTATTTTTTCTTTTGGTAAGTTTATGACTTAGTACCCAGCTTCTTTATAGATTTGTCTCTCACAGGACACAATTGCCTTTAATGTGTATTCCATGCTTATAGAAAGAAGCATAGTGTTAGTATCTTAGTTTGTTCAGGCTGCTATCAGAGAGCATAAACAAGGAGGTTCATAAACAACAGAAATTCTTTCCTCACAGACTGGAAGGCTGGGACCTCCAAGATCCGGACTCTGGTAGGTTCACTGTCTGTTAAAGGCCTGCCTTTTGGCCCTGAGGGGTGCAGAGTCCACTTCCTCTGCTCCACCTCACCTTTTTGCATCTCAGTTATATGAACCCCATCTCATTCCTTGGCTACCTCTATCCTTGCAGTATATATATATATATATATATATATATATATATATATATATAGAGAGAGAGAGAGAGAGAGAGAGAGAGAGAGAGAGAGAGAGAGAGAGAGAGAAGCCCTTATAAAGCACATCTTTGAGTCATTTTTTCTGACTGATGTCTTCTGTGATTTTTACATACTTTCTTGACCAATTTTGGTTTTCAGGGATATTTAATATTTATTCTTTTATATTTTTTAATTTTAGTTGCCATGAATTCCAGTACTGGCAATGATAGGTAGGATATATGCATCCAAAACAAACACCAATCTCCCCACCAGTGTCTGTGTCCATCCATCATTATCCTAGTCTCCTCACTTACGTACATTCTCCCCAAAGATTGGTGCTATAGATCAGTTCTCAGACTCTGTTACTTTGGGTATTTGTTATTTCCTTCATTATGTTCTGCCTATGACAGAGATCATTCTATACCTGTCCCTCTCTTACTGACTAATTTTACTCAACATGATATCCATCCACATAGCATCAAATTACATGGTTTCATTCTTTCTTCTAGCAGAGTAGTATTCCATTGTACATATATTCTCTTTAGAGTGTCTTTAGAGTGTCCTTTATAGTGTCCTTAGTTTCAATATCCAGCATCAGCTCTTACTTTTTGTTTGTTTGTTTGATTGATTGATTGATTGGTTAGTTTTTGGGTCACACCCAGCGCTGTACAAGGATTACTCCTGGCTCTGTGCTCAGAAATTGCTCCTGGCAGGCTCAGGGGACCATATGGAATGCCGGAGTTTGAACCATCATCCATCCTGGATTGGCTGCATGCAAGGCAAGTGCCCTACTGCTGTGCTATCTTTCCATCCCCTACTGTTTTTTATTAACTGAACAGTTTAGGTTTGTGACAGATTTTAGAAATACTAAAATCAGGGGCCGGAGAGATAGCATGGAGGTAAGGTGTTTGACTTGCATGCAGAAGGTGGGTGGTTCAAATCTCAGCATCCCATATAGTCCCCAGAGCCTGCCAGGAGCGATTTCTGAGCATAGAGCCAGGAGTAACCCCTGAGCGCTGCTGGGTATGACCCAAAAACCAAAAGAAAGAAAGAAAGAAAGAAAGAAAGAAAGAAAGAAAGAAAGAAAGAAAGAAAGAAAGAAAGAAAGAAAGAAAGAAAGAAAGAAAGAAAGAAAGAAAGAAAGAAAGAAAGAAAGAAAGAAAGAAAGAAAGAAAGAAAGAAAGAAAGAAAGAAAGAAAGAAAGAAAGAAAGAAAGAAAGAAAGAAAGAAAGAAAGAAAGAAAGAAAGAAAGAAAGAAAGAAAGAAAGAAAGAAAGAAAGAAAAGAAAGAAAGAAATACTAAAATCAAAGAATTGGGGAAGTCACCAAAGACAGTTACCTCATTCCATGGTCAGGATGTAGAACCAGTCACATGGGATGGCAGGGAGCAGGAGAGACCCTAAGAGGCGTTTCAGGATCATCCTAGCAGCAGACCCAGTTCATGCATCAGAGCTTTCATCAAGTCATCTCAGAAAGCCCGACCTGGCTATTCTGGAGTACCTATAAATATTGTACAATTTATAGGCTAGAACAGATCAAAGGATTAAAATAAAATGCTTTTAGTGGCAATATACAATAATTTGCCCTGATAAGATAGAAATGGATAAAATTCACATTGAAAAATAAAAAAAATATGGATATGATTTTTCCCCTGGAGTTAAAACATTTACTATATTAACAACACACATTCTAATGGCCTTACGAAGAAATTTATATCTAAAAGAATATTAGTGTTGATTCCCACTATGGAGAAATGGATTGAAGTAAGAGGCCATTGAGCAGATGTAGGCTGCATCTAACAAGCACGACTGTGGACTCTTGCTCTCTATGGCCTCCAGAACAGAACAGGCAGCTTCATTTGCTCCTCCATCACTGCCATTTGACCACAGCAGTGGCTTCACTTGATTCATCCGAGTAGGGTTTCATGAATTTGGTCTTTCCTGCATCTATTTGAGATGATGGCATGTATTCCTTTTTAATTTGTATATGTGATTAATTCCATTGATTGATTTTCTAGTGTGAACCCAACCTACTTTTCTGGAATAAACTCCATTTAGTTATGATATATTATCCTCTTGATACATTGTTAGATTTGATTTGCTAATGTTGTTTAGATTTTTTGCATCAATGAGGAAGACAGGTTTGTAATTTTCTTTTATGGTAGTATCTTTATCTGAGTTTTAGTGCCATTGTAATGCTGGCCTTGTAGATGATTTGGGAAGTACTTCTTCCCCTAGTTTTTGGAAAGGTTTGAATAAAATTATTGTTATATTCTTTATTAAAAGTTTAGAAGAATTGGAAAACATTTCTTAAAAGTTTAGAAGAATTGGGCTGAAGAGATAGTACAGCAGGTGAGGGCACTTTCCTTGCATGTATGCAACAGGGATTCAATTCCCTACAACCCTTTTATTCCCCCAAGCAACATCAGGAGTAATTCCTGAGTGTAGAGCCAGGAATAACCTCTGAGCATGGTCCTAAAACAACAACAACCACAAAAAATCTTTAGCATTTACTCTGAATCCTGAACTTTGATTTGAACATATGCATATGCGTGTATGTGTATCTCAGGAGAAATAGGGGCAAGTTTATTTTTAAAAAACACTATTTCCATTTATTTAATGAATATACAGTTCATACCAATTCCCACAATTTGAATCTAAGACCAAAAAGACCTTTTTAGTTTTAATATTTGTAACTCTTCTTTTCTGAAAGTGAGAAATGTGCCTCCTGTTGTCTTCAATATATTTGCTTCTCTAATTACCTTCCCTATATGTGAACATTCACACTTTGTCAATACTGCCTTCTTCCCTGTACAAATTCCTTCATCGTCCTTAGGCCTCTGACTACATGCCCAGGGCTGCAATTGCTCCATCCTGCTCCTTTACCCCTACCACATAGATGTCTTCAATTCACCTGAGCCCTAGAAATGCACAGTAAGGCTGTCTTACTACACAGAAGCCCCTTCTTACATGACTTGGGCCACACTCCCTTGTTGCTTGAATACCTACTCATCCTCACCTATCTACATAGTTTGTTGTTGTTGTTGTTGTTGTTTGGTTTTTGGGTCACACCCAGCAGCACTCAGGGGTTACTCCTGGCTCTATGCTCAGAAATCGCTCCTGACATGCTCGGGAGACCATATGGGATGCCAGGATTCAAACCTCTATCCTTCTGCATGCAAGGCAAATGCCTTACCTCCATGTTACCTCTCTGGCCCCAGAGTTTGTTTTATTACATTTAAACTCCATGTTGTCTAGGATATAATTGGCATGTCATAAATAATCTAGGGAACTAAATACTACATATGTAAATGAACACATTCTGTATTGGCACTCGAAAATGTCAGAATTGGTAGAATTAATTTAATTTTATGTATTTAATTTGTCCACTTCATATCTATGGACAAATTAAATAATCTACTTTCTGTTCTATTATGTGGGATGAAAATAAAGATTATATACTATACTAATAATGATAATAGCATAGGATGCCTACTGTGTATCAGATGCTTTGCCAAGGATTTGAAAGTACTGTCCTCTGATCTTCAAAGTGATCTTTGGAAGAGGACTCATATTTATTTTACAGAAAAGAAAGCTGTCATTTCAGTTGGATGCCATTGTTCTCTTTAGATGCTTCACTTTGTTTTGTTTTTGGTTTTTTTCTTCTTTGTTCTATAGATGAAGAGACTATAAATCAAAAAAGTAATTCACCTAGACTAGGGATGTGGCTAAGTAGAATATATATATAATATTTACACATATACTATAACATATATAGTCATATATAGTAGAGTATATCCAAAGTCATCTAAAAAAATAATTGGTGGAGTTCACAAAATGTACATTCAGTAAGAAATACTTACCAACACTTATGAAAACAGTACATAGTGGGCTTTAGTAAATCATCATTTTAATTTATTAAGTGATTAATTATAATAGCTCTGAATTAAAATGACCATTTTCTATAACACTTTCTGTAGTCTCTTTGTTGTGGGAATACAAATTGGTAGTAATTTTTCTAACCGAACAGTTTAAAATCCTCTCCATTTATTCCAGATTGGCAAATGAGATATTTTTAGTATAGAAAGCAAGCATGAATACAGAACAAGTTATACATTTGATCTAAAAGAGAATTTAAAAGGTAAAAAAAGATGTATCTAGTTAATAAAAGATGAGGGAAAGAATTAATGGTACCCTAGAGGGAAAAAAATAACAAAGAATATCAGATGTGAGGAAAGTGCCCAGTAGTTTGAAAGACAACTAGAGTAGCAGCTGTCATTCCAGTTCAGTGTTTAATAACAACCCCACACCCACAGATCTGCTCATGTTGGGATGGACCTAGGGCCCTGGCACAGGACAGGTGCTAGGTATATGCTTGCTAGATTGATCTGACACTTACGAAGCTGCCGTTCATTTTCCAATTAGAAGCACCAACCTAAAACAAATGGAAGACCATGAAAGAAGACAACAGTTTCACAGTTGTGTACACTAAAAAGCTCACCAGGACTCAATTCCGAGAAAATGCAACTGACAGTGAGGAGAGCTGCAGAGAAACCCAGTTCACAGAGGGAAATCCCTTAGACCCAAGTACCTCTGGAAGGCATGGGTGAAGATGGGGTGAAGGCTTCACTGACAGTGTGTTAATGAAACAATTATTCTTTTATTCCTTTCCCATTTTGCACAACAACTACCCCTGACCTCCTCAGTTCCCAGCCTGGCACCTGGCAGAAAAATAGAATTCTTCCAGGGGGAAAGAAAAGAACTAAGATCCTGACATCAAGAGGTCCCCAAGGAAAGAGAACACAGGAATAGGCCAGCTTGCGTTCCCACTGCAAAGGCTGCTGTGAAAGGTTCTTGCAGGCACAGTTTCTATTCAGCTTCTTGCTGTGCAACTTTTGGTTCCAACAGACAATTAGGGAAAACTAGGAAGATAGGGGATGTCTCTGTTCTGCCCAGAAAAGTCTCTGCTTTATAGAAAAGAAGATAAAATATCCTATTCGTGAAAGATGAACTGGAGCCAAGCTTCCAAGACATTTAGAACAACAAGAAAGAAGATTTAGGAATTTATAATTTCCATAGCAATATGAAGAGGTTTAGATAAGAAAGAAAATAAATAACACAGATAGAAAATACTCAGAAAAACTAAAATAATAAGACCTAGATATATAAAGTAAGAAAGAAAAGATAAGAAAATAAAACCTCACGCCAGAAAACTTAATATTAAAAGTGGTTCCAGAAAGAGGAAACAAGGCAAATGAAGGAATGGAAATTTTATAAAGTAATCCAAGAAAATGTCTCAGAGCAGAAAAGCAAACTTGCCCAGCATAGCAGTCTAAAATAGACCCACACCATATCATACCTCCATGGCATTTCAAACCAGTAGAGGAAAGGAAAAACCTTGCTAACCATAAGGGTGGGGAAGAGAAGTTTTATACAAAAATCAAGTATCATAGTAATACTGAACTCATCAAAATAAGTCTTCGAAAAGTTTAAATGTAAAGAAATAATGCTTTCAAATTTTTGAAAGTAAATTATTTCCAGTTTCAATTCCGCCTTGTTCAAAAAATGTGTCAGAGAGCTGAAGAAGCTTCTAAATCTGTCTCTTAGCTCTAAAGTTGATTGCATGTCAGTCCTGGTCTTGACCTCTGGCACCACATGATCCCTCAAGAGACACCCCATATATAAATAAGCAAACAAATATAAATAAATTCTATTTTTCTTTACCCATTTTTAGGAAGTTTAAGAAGTGCTCCAACAAAACAAAGAAGAAAAGAAATAAGAAAAATTTATAAAGTGGGGCCCGGAGAGATAGCACAGCAGTGTTTGCCTTGCAAGCAGCCAATCCAGGACCAAAGGTGGTTGGTTTGAATCCCGGTGTCCCATATGGTCCCCCGTGCCTGCCAGGAGCTATTTCTGAGCAGACAGCCAGGAGTAACCCCTGAGCACTGCTGGGTGTGACCCAAAAACCAAAAACCAAAAAAAAAAAAATTTATAAAGTGGACTTCATGTCAAGAACCATGTCCAGGATAGAATAGATCAGAAAGATTCAGAAAGTATTAAAAAAAAAACCAACAACAAATTGATAAATACCCAGTTTGAATATCTCAAGACATTACTTGCATGGTGTGGAAATATATTATTAAATTAACAATATGTCTGGGGCCGGTGAGGTGGCGCTAGAGGTAAGGTATCTGCCTTGCAAGCTCTAGCAAAGGAATGACTGCAGTTCAATCCCCCAGTGTCCCATATGGTCCCCCCAAGCCAGGAGCAATTTCTGAGCGCTTAGCCAGGAGTAACAGGTGTGACCTAAAAAACCAAAAAAAACAAACCAAACAAAAAAACATCAACAATATGTCCATAAAATTAAAAACAGATCAACAAGATCCCTTTTTATTATCATTTGTTATCATTTTTTTTTTTTTTTTGGTCTTTGGGTCACACCCGGCGGTGCTCAGGGGTTATTCCTGGCTCCATGCTCAGAAATTGCTCCTGGCAGGCACGGGGGACCATATGGGACGCCGGGATTCGAACTGATGACCTCCTGCATGAAAGGCAAACACCTTACCTCCATGCTATCTCTCCGGCCCCTCATTTGTTATCATTTTAATATTTATTTTATTTTTATAAAAGATTTTATATTATTTTGTTAACATTTGTTTTCATTAACATCTTAACCTACTAAAATTTTTTAGATCATATTAAAATTAAAATGTTGCACTCATTAAAAAAAAGTACACTCATCAGGCTGGGGAGATAATCCAGTGATCTAGCATATGCCTACATGGATGAAGCCTGGGGTCAATCACCAGCACCAAAAAACAAACAAGGACTGTATTCATGAAAATCAAGTAAAAATATAAGCTATTATTTTGAAGAAATAAAATACACATAAATGATAAATCATATCAAGAACATACTAGCCAGTAGTGTAACTCAGTGGTAGAATATGTGTTTTGCACTTGGATTTGATCTCTGTGCTGTGCACATACAAATTAAAAATAATATATATAGTAAGCTTCTAAAAATCATTAAGAAAACCAAATCCTCCTACTCCACATAGGCAGAAGGAACAAAAAATTATTTTAAAAAAAAAGGAAGGGCCCGGAGAGATAGCACAGCAGCGTTTGCCTTGCAAGCAGCCGATCCAGGACCAAAGGTGGTTAGTTCAAATCCCGGTGTCCCATATGGTCCCCCGTGCCTGCCAGGAGCAATTTCTGAGCATGGAGCCAGGAGTAACCCCTGAGCACCGCCGGGTGTGACCCAAAAACTAAAAAAAAAAAAAAAAAGGAAGAGGAATTTGCATATTGCATTTTCCCAAAAGATCAGTTTTATTGGTAATCAGGAAAATACAAATCAAAACCATGGTTGTATATTGAGAAAATTTGAAAGTCTTGATGATATCAAATGTTAGGTAAGACAAGTAGAATCGTAAAGACTTTTGTGTTCTGGTGAGATTAAAAAGATAAAAATATATTATTATTACCTTCCAAAGTCAAAGCATACATAAGGAATAAATGAATTTATTCCTTAATAGGTCCTTGAGTAATGTATGAAAGTTTTGCATGCAAAAATCCTGAGGTTTTTGAAATTACAGATATTTAACAACTTTGAGAAGGTAGTTTTGGATCTCTGATGTACTCTATCTAGGATTTAAGTTTATAAAGTTATATGCTAGCTTTGAGTGGATAGTTTTGGATCCCCAAAATCAGTGTCCCAACTTCATGCTGATTCCTCACTAGTTTCCATGAGCCCATCCTTGGTCCCACCCACAGTGGTCTCTTGCTGGTTTGTCACTAGTGCTCTCTACTCTGTCACTGTATCACACAAGGCCTGCCCCTCATGGCCTGTTTTTGCCCTTTTGAGTGTCCATGGTTCTCAGGCTCCTGGTTTGGGGGCCATATGGGATGCTGGGGATTGAACTGAGGTCTGTCCTGGGTCAACCGCATGCAAGGCAAGTGCCCTACCACTGTGGTACCACTCCGGCCCCACCTCCACTTCTACTATAACATACTTTAATTTTTTTTGTTGGAAATCCCTTTTAATTGGAAAAAGTAAGGTTAATACATATAGTAGAGAAATACACAGAAGTTTTAATAGAAACCCAGAAATAACATCAAAACTGGCCATTAGTGGAAGAATGGATGAATAAATTGTCATAAAGATCAAAACAAATGTATGGATCACTCAGTGATTCTATTGTGAGTGAAATTTTCTATTTTAGTGTTCTTTATTTTTACTTTTTATAAGCTAATTTTATTTTTAGACTTTGGGACACACCCAGCAATACTTAAGGGCTTTTCCTTATTCTGTACTTAAGTTGCAGGAAACCATGTGGTGCTGAGCCTCTTTCTAGACACTCACATGCAAAACTTATACTCAGCTCTTTGAATTATCTCTTTGGCCCTTCTCTCTTTTTAACCCCCAAAACATTTATTGCATTTGTTTCACACAATCTATATTGGCTTGTTTGCTTACTCATTTATCTTTTTTTAAGTCTACATTTCTGAGTGCCTGCCAAAATTATTTTATCAGCTTAGTTAATATCCTTTAATTCACTAAGATTTTGTCTGGAAAATGCACTTAAAAATATTTTCCTGTAGTGTTGCTTCTTTTAGGAATAGGATTCTATCTTGGGATTGTTTATTTTTTTATGCTCTTAAAAGCAGTCATTACAGAGGACATGGGATTGTGTAGGCCTAACGTGTGCAGTGCCCCTTGGCACTACTATCCTTGGCACTATCCTGCATGCCCCATGCTTGAAGCACTGCTGGTATATCTGGGAAAGATCCAGGTAACCCAAGCACCACATCACGAGCTCAACCATCAAACTGTCAGGCCTGTACCACCAACCAAGTAGAACCAGAAGGGATACCCAGGGCACTACTGGGTGTGGTTCCTATAAAAAAAAATAGTGTCATTGTATCCTGATTTTTCATTGCTCTTCTTTGACCAATTGTTACTTTAAAGATAATGTGCAGTTTTTCTTTGTCCTTGTTATTTAATAGTTATGCTAGGGTGTGTCTTGGGTGTAGCAGGAGGGAGTTTTGAATATTTTAGCATTTTTTAGGGGGGAAGTTTTAATGTGTTGCCAAGGATCATATTCGAGTTTCATTCATATAAAACAAGTGTGCTACAGCTAGGCTACATCCCTATCTCCTTTAGAAAAATTTACATAATTTTCCTTCAAATGTTACTTATGTTCAATGTTCCTTCTTCACTTTTGTGTTCTCTATTTAAAAAAAAAATTAAGGGCCCAAAGCAATAGCACAGCAGTAGGGCATTTGTCTTGCATGCGGCTGATCCAGGATGGACCTTGATTTGATCCCCAGAGTTCCAAATGGACCCCCAAGCCAGGAGCAATTTCTAGGAGTAACCCTTGAGCATCATTGGGTGTGGCCCAAAAAACAAAACAAAATAAGAAAACAAAAATAATAAAGAAAAATCATCCCCTTTTAATTTTGTTTTCTTACTTCACTTGGCATATTTTAAATCTTATTTACTTTCCAATATTTTGAGGGAGGGCGGGGAACAACCAGTAGTGCTCAGGGCTTACCCATGGTTTTGTGCTAGGAATCACTTCTGGGAAAGATCTCAAGGAAACATATGGAATAATGAGGATTGAATTAGCTTAGCCATGTGCAAGCAAGTGCCTTTCCTCATCACCAAAACACCACCGATATAGATTATTCTCAAGGTTCTGGATTTCCTTTCAGGCATCAATTCAAGGTTTTTAAATACATAAAAAACAGTCACTTAAATAACAAAAAAAAAGGACCATGCATAGACTGATGATAATTATAAATAATTCAAATCTGTGTATCTCAGATTCTGTTTTTAAAAAAGAATATGTAGTATTTTAGATAGTAAGGATGGAGAGCACATTATTTAAGAATGTTAGTTCTTGAATACTGCTGTAACCACATTTGTAGAATTGGTCAAAACTTAAGGTTGTCAAGTGTCTATTTATGTAGAATTATAAACAGTACATAGAAATTCTAACTTTATACATTGTGAAATCTATATTAGTCTTTACAGTTTACAGTTTCAAAGGGTCACAAAATAATCATATTACTTAGGTCAAAATAAAAGAAATATGCTTTATGAGTTTAAAATGATTTCCTGAAAATTTGATGCTGGGACTGGGAATAAGAAGTGAAGTTGATAATTAATTGCAAAAACATTTTGCAAAGTTTTAAAAATATATAACAGGTAAAAACAAAAAGTATAATAAAGGAACTATCACTATAAAAATATATAGTAGCAAGTAATGAAACTATGTGCCTTAAGATATTATGTCTGGGGCCCGGAGAGATAGCACAGCGGTGTTTGCCTTGCAAGCAGCGGATCCAGGACCAAAGGTGGTTGGTTCGAATCCCGGTGTTCCATATGGTCCCCCGTGCCTGCTAGGAGCTATTTCTGAGCAGACAGCCAGGAGTAACACCTGAGCATGGCCGGGTGTGACCCAAAAAAACAAAAAAACAAACAAACAAAAAAAAGATATTATGCCTGAAATTTATACTAAAGTTGATCTATTATTAGTTTTCAGCCAATTCTTTGGCTATTTTCCATTTGGTAAACACATGCTGTACCTTTTTTTTTTTTTTTTTTTTTTTTTGGTTTTTGGGCCACACCCGGTGACGCTCAGGGGTTACTCTGGCTATGCCATCAGAAGTCGCTCCTGGTTTTGAGGACCATATGGGACGCTGGGGATCGAACTGTGGACCGTCTTAGGCTAGCGCTGGCATTTACCTTCTAGTGCCACCACACCAGCCCCTGTACCTTCTTTAACTAAAAAATGCAACTAAAGAAGAGAAGGAGTTCTGTTCATCTATGTAGATTTTTATTAGATTAATGGCTATAGTGTAGATCCCTAAAATTCTGAAGAGGTTGGTTGAAAAACATGAACTGAAAAATACAGCTATAATCTTGATATTGAAAAATACAGTAAAAAATAATTGAAACCTATTATTTGATAAACTGAAGACTAGAGCAATTATTGTACAATTACCGTTTCTTTGTTAAGCACTGAAAAACGTGTATTCTCAAAAAACTGTAAAAGTTTTTATTCTACTTTAGGTGGAAAATGTACTTTAGGTATTTTAATAGTTAACCTATGATAGGCTAGTTTTTTACTCTGTCAGTTAGTGTGTTTTATCTTTTAGTTTTTGTATCTTAAGCATGGCAGACAAATCCTTGACATGAGAATGAGGCACTCACTATTCAGAAATCATCTGTTTTGGCCACGAATCTTCTATCTAATCTGAATCAAAAGTTAACAAGAGTTAAAACTTTTGTTTTAATTCACATAGAATTTTTGTTTATTTGTTTGGGGGCCATACATGGCCACTTTCAGGGATTACTCCTGCACTCAGAAATCAATCCTGGCAGGGCTCGGGGGGACTGTATGGGATGGCAGAGATTGAACTGGATCAGTGTGTGCAAGGCAAATACCCTACCCACTGTGCTATCGTTCCAGCCCCTCATACAGAATTTTAACCTTTCTAATTCTTAGTTTTTTCTAGCTCTAAAATGAAAGAGCCACTGTAACTTACCATCAGGGTTACTCCAAAAGCAATCAAGGGTGGCAGAGATATAGTATAGGGTTTAAGGCACTTGCCTTGCTGGTGGCCAACCCTGGTTTTATACCCAACATTACATACTGTCCCACAGCACCAAAGAGAGATCCCTGAACACAGAGTCAGGAGAAAGTCCTGAGCACTGCCAGGAATGGCCTAAAAACAAAACAAAGAAAACACATATATAATAGGAATTAAGATGTTTGTCATCTTTAATAAAAAGAAAAGTCACTTGTCACCTATTATGGTAATCATAAAGGAAATATGAAGCTGAATTTCTTATCTTAGTAGAAGTAAATTGTTTCAGTTTTTCAGAATCTGTATTCAGTATGTAGCATTTAACTGAAAATAATGAACCCATGCACATTTTATAAATAAGCACCCATATTTTAAAATCTTGTGATATTTACAAAATACTTGTTATCTACTAGCCCAATGTGAAATACAAAATAAGTGTGTTTTGGGGTTGACATATCCACAAACCCTAAATTAGGATTTCAGGTCTAGTCAAGGGACCAACTATATTTTTTCATTCCTCCAAAGTAAATAAATGTAGAACATATTTTACCAATGTCATAGCAATGAGTTGATGGTTCCTTAACATTCTTTAGTTACATGTTTTAAGTGACTGCATTTTGAGTTACAAGGTTTACTGACCTCATGCCCATAAAAAGTTATAGCACTCCCACCCCTATTAGATATTCGCATTTATATCTAGCTTATTCATTTATGCCTCATTGGTGCCTCTACATTTGAGGTAACTAGGGAAATAATGATATCACTGCTCAATGTGATCTTAGTAACTTGGTCTGGGAACCTTGCAGGCCTTACCTCCACCTCTGCAGTTAATGTATTCAACTTTTAATTTTCCTTAAGGGGAAAGTAGGAGCAATATTATGATTCTATTTGAATCAAATCAATCTTTTTTGATTGTGCTCAGGGGTTTGCTCCTGGCTCTACACTCAGAAATCACTCCTGGCAGGCTCAGGGTAGACCATATGGGATACTGGGATTCGAACTACTGTCCTTCTGCATGCAAGGCAAATGCCCTACCTCCATGCTATCTCTTTGGCCCCCTCAAATCAATCTTTTGAAGAAAATACATATTCTAAAGTATACTACTTCTAAAAAGTCATCTATATGTTTGCAGTTGACGTTATTTCAATGTACACTAACAACCCTGAGCCAGTTGTGTGGTCCAAATTAAATGTTCCCTTAGACCTTTGGTAACTTTAAACAAGTTTACCAAACCTTCATTTTTCAATCTGTGGAAACTGGTATAGTAATGTTCACCTCATAAATTGTTAGGGAATTGAATGACATAATGCAGATAAAGTGCTGAGCTGAGTGTCTCAGAGATGGTAAGTTCGATATGTCAGCTTCATAATCATCTGCATATTCCCCCTCTCCCTACCTTCTCCTCCCCTCTTCCTCCCTCCTCCTCCTCCTTCCTCTCCTCCTCTTCCTCCTCCTCCTTCTTCTTCTTCTGGCTCTGGGGACCATATGGGATGCCGGAATTTTGAACCACCATCCTCCTGCATGCAAGCAACAACTTACCTCGTGCTATCTCTCCGGCCCCCCTTATTCTTCCTCTAGCTGAAATTTTGTACACTTTCCCAACTTTTATCCATTTTTCCCACCTCTTTGGCCCTTGGAAATAATGTTATTCCTCTGTTTCTATGTGTATGACTCTAACATTTTTTTTGTAGATTTCACATCAAGTGGAATATTTGGTTATCTATTCCAGCATATTTCATTTAGCAAAATGCTGTCAAATTTTTATCCCTATTGTTACAAATGGCAAAAAATTCCTTCTTCCTTCCTTGCAGTAAGATAAATTCCCAGTGCATTGTTATGTATCATAACTTTATTCACTCTTGATGAACACTTAAATGGTTTCCAATACCTTGGCCGTTTGTGCTACTTTAAGTCTGCGTTTAGTCATTTATTTAATATTTTATATTTCTCTGGAATGATAAACTAGAAGGGGGACTTGCCAATTTATACAATAATATTTTCTTAGATATTTGGCGGAGGGGGGGTAAGTGTTGGGTCACACATGTGCTCGAGGCTTATTACTGATTCTATGTTCAGGGATCTCCCTTGGCAGTGCTTGGGAGACCATATAAGGTAATGCTATGAGATGAGATGGAGTCATTCACATGTAAGCCAAGTGCCTTACCCATATATTAAGGTACTGTCCAAGACTTATTAACAAAATAATTATCCTTTTTTTTTTTAATTTTTTATTTGTAATTTATGAGAACAAGGATGCAAAGAAAGAGGACAAGGTAAAGTTACAGTGGAAGGATAATACATAACATAATTCTCAGAAGTCCCCTTGCTGATATCCCAACTTTGAAATTTTAATCCTTTGATTTTTTTGTCCTTGTTATGATTAATGTTGCTCTTTATTTTTTATGCTCTTTTCTTTTTCATTCTTTTTTATTGCCCTAATCAAGAAGCCTAGTGAGCCCTCCCAACAATTCTTAGTTAACTGAGTCAGTGGTTCCATCAGAGAATGCAAGGATGTGTGCTGCTTGAGCCCAATGCTGCTAAGGATTATTTGAGCCACCTCTTAGTGTTGGGGGCCTCCAAGATCACATTCATGCATGCTCAGAAATCTCCAGGGTTATACCTGATGATGCTCAGGGGACAATATATGGTGTGGTGTGCAGGAAAGAACTAGTCAGTTTTCATGGAAGGCGCCTTAACATCTCAATTTCTCTCTGTGCTCTGTATCTTACTTTCTTAATAATCACTAGGTAATTTGCAATAGTAGGACGATGGGTGTCGAAAGATAATATTCTGATTAAGGTTCTTGCTTTGCATACAGCTGACTTGGATTATTTCCCAATATGACATATGGTCTTCCAAGTATCACCAAGAATGATCCCTGAGAATGACTACCTATGTGTGACCTAAAATCTAAAATCAAAACTCAAACAAAACAAAACAGTAAAAATAAATAGGAGGTTAGATATGTCTCTTCAGGCCTAAGGGATGACTCAGTGATGAAAGCACCATCCTTACAAGAGTGAGTTCCTGAGTTTGATCCCTGGTGCCACCCAAGTGTGGTCTTAGCAGCGCTGCTACCTAGGAGCCAACAGTGCCACAACAGTTTTGTGATCTCCAATGCTGTGAGATGTGTCCAAACCACAACTGAAATGCAAGCTCCCAGCAAGCACAACCACACAAGAAACCTGAGTAAGGCTGTGTAAGGAAGGTGAGTCCTCCAGCAATTCCAGCTAGTATCACAGCTCAAATGTGTGACCATGGGTAAATGTGTGGGCACCACAGCTAAGCATGTGCAAACTGGAAATAGCAACATGAGTGATGAACAGAAGGGCCTGGGAAACATGATGTTCCATGACCTATCTTTCGGCATGCTCTCATTGGCTCTAAGGCTACTTCTGCTACTTATTTGTTTTTTAAAAATATTAACTGTTTGATTCCTTTACTTTCCTGTTGTTATTTTTGCATGAAATATATATATATTCAGAATATTTAGGAGGGGTTTTTTTGCTATAACTTTTTTTTTTTTTGAGTCACACCTGCTTGTGCTCAGGAGTTACTCTTGAACTCTGAGCTCAGAAATCACGCCTGGCAGGCACGGGAGACCTATGGGATGCCAAGATTAGAACCACCATTAGTCTTGGATAAGCTGCAATGCAAGCAAATGCCCTACTACTGTGCTGTGTCTCTCCAGCCCCTTTGTTATAACATTTTTTTCTAGTTAACATTTATTCCTATGCAATATTCATTTTGACATATATATATCCTATCTTATACTTGTTTTTTGCAATTTGAAAACATACACATATACACATAATCCATTTGTTTTAACTCCAGTTCTTTTTTTTTTGTTTGTTTCGTTTTTGTTTTGAGTCGCATCTAGCTGTGCTCAGGGGTTACATAGAGCCAGGAGGCTCTATGCTTTGAAATTGTCCATCTTACCTTTCTTTTTTTGTTTGTTTATTGGGTCACACCCAGCAGTGCTCAGGGGTTACTTTCTGGCTCTACGCTCAGAAATCGCTCCTGGCACCTCGGGGAACCATATGGAATGCGGGATTCAAAACACGGTCCTTCTGCAAGCAAGCCAAACACAGCTACCTATATGCCATCTCTCTGTCCCTAACTCCAGTTCTTAATACCAAAGTCACCGTTTTACTTTAACTATATTATCATTTACAGTAGCATACACTTATTTAATTAATTATGTTTGAGTAGCTTTGTGAATGAAACAAATATGAAGTCATTATAGATTATCACTGATCTCATCCAAGAAAATCAGTTTTCAAAAGCAGTAATTCTGCCTGATAAACTCCATGTCTAATGAACTGAAAGAAAAATAAAATTAAGGGAAACTGTGATTAGTTTACTAGATACTGTGCTTTTCTTAGTTCAACACTGTAATGTTGAATAACTAAGAGTAAATTAATATACTAACATTGAAAATGTATACTTTAATAAGCATAAAGTATATAAACAGCTAGGTAAGCTTGTGGAGAAACTGACCAAGATAAATTAAGAGATACAGGTGTTCTTCTAGTTTTTATATATTTTAACATAATATTTATTAAAGTTTTCTAATATACATTTCTTCATTTTGGAAGTCCTTTATTGTAAAGATTATTTTTTTGTCTGATGACAAAGAGTAGCCATATTTTGAGTGATTATTCTGAACCTCCACGTTGGATGAATTCCATTTCTTCTTGGGAAACAAGTTTCCTTCTGTACTTCTGAGGTAATGTTTTGATTATTTCTTCAGTATCCTGGTGGGCCCCTGGTGCATCAGCCAATCGGGTGTTTTACTTCCCTTAGAGTGCATATGAAATTGAAGAAGAGTGAGAAGGTAGTCCCTGATGATCCCTAATCTTCTGACATATTTAGAATAGGACGGTCTCTTCTGTCAGGAAACCTTATTAATTGGAGTATGTTGGCTAGAATACCTGAACAACCCAGCTGGCAGACACCATCTTGTTGCCTATCATGACCAACCGAGAAGGGGCTGCTATAACCTTGTTTAACATCTCCTAAATCCCTCTAGTTTTATGCAGTGCTCATTTAAAAAATTGGTGCTTGGTAATCTTCAGTTTCCTGTAATTATTTCCCCCCTCCTGTCTTTATCTGAATCATCTCTACCCACGATTTAGTTATCCATCATCGTTATCCAACTTGATCCCATCAGTCATTTTGTTGCTAGTGTGGGATTCTGGCCTGGAATGGAACCTGATTGATCATTTTCAAAAGTTTATAGAATCTGTTTGCAGTAGCTCTGAACCTGCTGTTTTTGACAGCTTTTCTCCTTGGCCTTACAAATTGAGATCACATACTCTTGAATCTTGTGCCTTGGAGCTTCTTCTTTTTTTTTTTTTTTTTTTTTAGTTTTTCGGCCACACCCGTTTGATACTCCTGGCTAAGTGCTCAGAAATTGCCCCTGACTTGGGGAGACCATATGGGACCCTGGGGAATCGAACTGTGGTCCTTCCTTGGCTAGTGCTTGCAAGGCAGACACCTTACCTCTAGCGCCACCTTGCCGGCCCCAGTCCTTGGAGCTTCTTTGTACTATCTCTTGCATTGATGCTGATATTGGGCAGATCTTGTGATTATTGATGGTGTGCCACCAGTCACTTTTACTTGAGGATTTATTAGAGATACTTTGACATTCAATTAGGTTGCAGATAGCATCACAGGATTTGAGGAATCACTGTCCACTTGGATTGTGTTCCTGTAAGAATTGAGTTTCCACAATTTTATCCTCTGTAGCTCTCAAGGAACTAGTTATTCCAGAAAATAAATATAACCACCATTGGTCTTTGAATCAACTGGTTATTCTGTTTTGAACCAAGATTTTTTTTCTGTGTACCAGCATTAATAATTTTTACTTTTACAAGAATAAAACAAGGGTCCAAAGAGATAGCACAGCGGTGTTTGCCTTGCAAACAGCCGATCCAAGACTAAGGTGGTTGTTTGAATCCTGGTGTCCCCGATGGTCCCCCGTGCCTGGCAGGAGCAATTTCTGAGCAGACAGCCAGGAGTAACCCCTGAGCACCGCTGGGTGTGGCCCCCAAAACAAAAACAAAAACAAAAGAATAAAACAAAATGTATATCTGCTTTCTACTAAACCAAACTTTTCACAACATCTTTTTTCTTGGAGCCCCTATTAAAAATTAAATCATTGAAAAGACTATATTGATCCCAATTTAATGCTTTTCAGGTGATTAGGTCATATAAATGTAAATTTACATAAAGTGATTTGAGTTCTTTATATATTATTGGTTAAGGTACATGGTTTCTGGAGCTGGAGAGATAGAACAGCAGTAGGGGCATTTTGCCTTGCACACACCCAATCCAGGATAAACGTGGTTTGAATCCCGGCATTCCATATGGTCCCCCGAGCCTGCCAGCAGTGATTTCTGAGCACAGAGGCAGGAGTAACCCCTGAGTGCCACTGGCTGTGAGCCAAAAACAAAAACAAAAACAAAAAAAACAAAAAAAAAGTACATGGTTCTAAATTAGTTTATTAATATTGAAGTGATGTGCTGTTTATAACTTCACATACAAGAGCTAATGAATGAGCACATTTAGTCCACTAAGGAAAGAAAAAGTTTTTGCAACATTGATGACATAATGGATCAGGGACTTAATGAATTATTGCTTAATCTTTACCTGGCATACTGCTCAGTTTTCCATGTAATTCACTTAATGACCAAATTTCCAAAGTCTTTAAATATTGTTCATCTAGGCCAGTATTTTCTTTTTTCTTTCCCCCACCCTAAACCAGTATTTTCAAGATAACTTAAAATTTTCTTGTAATCTCCCCTTGTATACTTTTGTTAAACCATAGCAGAATGATTCTAAATTTTATTTATTTATTTATTTTGTTTTTTGGGTCACACCGGGAGGCGCTCGGGGGTTACTCCTGGCTCTACGCTCAGAAATCACTCCTTGCAGGCTCAGGGGACCATATGGGGTGCTGGGATTCAGACCACCTTCCTTCTGAATGCAAGGCAAATGCCCTACCTTCATACTATCTCTCTTGCCCCTGATTCTAAATTTTTATTAGTAAAGAAAAATTATCAAAAAAAAAGAGAAAATATCAAGTAGAACTTATTTTCATTTAGACATTGGAATATTGTTTTATTTTAAAGTTTAACAAAAGGCACATGAAAAAAATGCTCCACATCACTAATCATCAGGGAGATGCAAATAAAAACAACTATGAGGTACTATCTCACGCCGCAGAGATTGGCGCACATCACAAAAAATGAGAACAAGCAGTGCTGGCAGGGATGTGGAGAGAAAGGAACTCTTATCCACTGCTGGTGGGAATGCCATTTAGTCCAACCTTTATGGAAAGTGAAATGGAGATTCCTCCAAAAACTGGAAATGGAGCTCCCATATGATCCAGCTATACAACTCTTAGAGATATAACCTAGGAACACAAAAATACAATACAAAAATCCCTTCCTCACACCTATATTCATTGCAGCACTATTTACAATAGCCAGACTCTGGAAACAACCAAGATGCCCTTCAACAGATGAAGGCTAATGAAACTGTGGTATATATGCACAAAGAAATATCACATAGGCATCAGGAGAGATGAAATCATGAAATTTTCTTATACATGGATGTACATGGAATCTATTATGCTGGGTGAAATAACTCAGAGGGAGAGAGATAAATGCAGAATAGTCTCACTCATCTATGGGTTTTAAGAAAAATAAAAGACATTTTTATAATAATTCTCAGAGACAAAAGAGAGGAGGGCTGGAAGGTCCAGCTCATGACATGAAGCTCACCACAGAGTGATGAGTGCAGTTTGAAAAATAATTACATTGAGAACTATCATAATAATGTGAATGAATGAGGGAAATAGAAAGCCTGTCTTGAGTACAGGTGGGGTGTGGTGGGGAGGAGGGAGACTTGGGACACTGGTGATGAGTATGTTGTACTGGTGAAAGGGGATGTTCTTTACATGACTGAAACCCAACTACATATTTGTAATCAAGCTGTTTAAATAAAGATATTAATTAAAAAATAAAAATAAATTTAAAAAGATAAATAAATAACAAGAATCAGTCCTTGCAGGCTTAGGAGACAATATTGGATGCCATGGGATCAAACTTGGGTCTACTCATGAAAAGCAAGCACCTTGTCTACTGTACTTTTGCTCCAACCCCTACAAATCTCTTTATCCAAAATAGTTGCAGGAAGATTTCCTTGATGCAGGCTTAAAATAAAATTCAAACTAAAAGATTTTTAAGTGAATTTAGAAGAGTCCACCATAGAACACATCCTCTCTGCATACACTACAGCACATTGCAGGGTTTTTATTTTTGGAGGGGAGGGAGAACTGCAAAGAGCATACATTACTAGATTTTAAATGGATGATGTCACCTGCCTCTAAAAATGGGCTTGATCCCTCAGGATTCCAGAAACAAAGCCCAGAAACCAGACTCCCTGAAAGCTGTGCACAAGCAGAGGTCTGAGTGGTGGCATGTCTGAGTCTCCCGAAAGGGAAGCTAAAGGCTGTGCTGCCATCTCTGCATGAAGTTGCATCAGCAATGGCATCTGGAGAATAGACAGTCTGAGGATTCAATAGACAGTCTGAGGATACACACAAAGCGGTATCCTCAGCATGGACAATGTTGTTCCAAGCTAGAGCCTTTTGTGGAACCACAGCAGGGTCTGCCCAACCAGATTCCTGAAAAGTACTGAGTACATCTGGATGATGAGGGGGAATAAATGGTAGCCCCCAGGATGAAGGAGATAGCTCAGACTAGAGCACATGTTTTTCATGTAGCACCCCATGTTCTATCCTCAGAGCACTGAGGGAGCAAGCCTTGAGCATGACCAATTGTGATCCCCCTCAAACAAACAAAAATGATGGTATTCACCACTTAAGACTACTATGACAGATTGGAAAGAGAACCAAGATGCTGATCCTTTCCATGACGCATAGGATCAAATGAGAGGTACTTTGAATCCATTGATTACTGGGAATAAATTCCCTAATAGCAGTCTGAGGTGGTATTTGTTTCAAGTGATTGATCTGGAGATTGTTTTTCAGAGAATGGTAGGAGAGAAACAAGACTAAAAAGAGATGCCTAAGAATAAGGGTAAACTGGAAGTTGACAAATGTTTACCCGGAAGCTCTAAGAAGTGAATTGTATCTCACAGTGGGTCCAGCCTTAAGGCCACAAGGCCGGTCATTTGTGCTGTCTGTGTCAGCTGAATTTTGCCTCATGTGTAAAGGGTATAGTAGCTTTCCAATTGCACAGGCTGCATAGGGCAGTTCTTTGAAGAAAAAGAAAGCTGTATCTGTCACCTTGTGGGTACACTGTCTATAAAAGCAGCTGGGGGGCCACAGCAATACTACAGTGGGTAGGGCACTTAGTCTTGCATATATCTGATTTAGGTTCAGTCCATAACACCCTATATGGTGTGTCATCAGGAGTGAGATCCCTGAGCTCAGAAGCAGGAGTAAGCCCTGAGCACCACTGGGTATGGCCTAAAACCAAAGCTGAGTTGGGTAAAGGCATATTCATATGCTATCCTATTTCTCTTCTATGATGGTGACCTCTGTGTTGCAGTCTAGCAGAAATGGAAGTGTGCCCAAATTCTCCAGTCATAGCCTGTAACCTCTGTGGCATCAACCACGGGTTAAGCTTATATTAGATTTAAGAATATAAGTCAATCAAAAATATTTCAAGATAAGGTCTAGAAACTAGTTAAGTGCTCTTCTGGGGAGAAAGTATCTGCTTTATCTATTTTAGTGACCTGGGACCACCACTGTCCAACCAGCCTAGGGGAGGTGGGGGGAGAGAGAGGGAGAGAGAGAGAGAAAGAGAGAGAGAGAGAAAGAGAGAGAGAGAGAAAGAGAGAGAGAGAGGGAGAGGAGAGAAGAGAGAGATGAGAGAGAGAAGGGAGAGGGAGAGAGAGGGAGAGAGGGGGGGGGGAGAGAAAGTATCTTATCCAGCCTGCAGTTTGATGTCTGCCAGAGAGTTTCTGAGATAGAGAGAGGGAGATGTAATTCACCAGCCAGAGAGGGCTGGGGGAGGCCTGTAGGGCCTGGCTTTGAGAGAGAATAGGGATAGAGATGGAGCAAGCAGCATCTCTTGATGCTTTATCTCTGGCCCCCCTCAGATTGGCAGGCTCTGTTCCAGACTCTACCCTGCCCTCCCCCCAATAACTGCCAGACTTTCCCCTCTATACTTTGGAGGTAGTTAGCAGTTTTGGGGGGTTATGTCCCAGTCCAACTGCCATTACAGGGGATCCAATCAACTGCTATTGGGTGGTACCATCCCACCTGTAAGGTACATTGACTAATTGCTGTAAATAAATCAACAATCTAATACCATTTGCATGCCACATCTTATGGTGTTATTTTTAAAATCATATCAAAGAAGTAGCAATAATGTAAAAAGAATGTTGGAGTCTTGCATGCCACCAACCTGAAATCCCCTGCATCCCATATAGTGTCCTTAGCACTTCCAGGTGTGATTCCTGAATGCAAAGTTGGTAATTACCATCAAGCATTGCCAGGTGTGGCCCCAACATGAACAACAACAAAAGAATTGACTCAGTTCACAGGAAATTCAATGTTGTTTCCACTGTTTTTTGGAGCTTCCACCCACATCTTTAAGATTCCCTGGATATTTGCTAGATAAGGAACAGTTGATATTTGTTACACCTTTCTTTATATTTTCCTTATATGAGGTCAAGAGAAATATTAAAAGTTTTCAGAGTCCAGTAGAGGCCAATAGATTTGAGATATTTTGGTGCGAGGGATCAGAGTGATAGCACAGAAGGTAGGGAATTTACCTTGTATTGGGGGGGAAAAGTAAAATCAGTAACTGTGCGCTCCTTGAAGGAGTGAAAAGTAGGGATACACTCTAGGAAGCTGGCTGAGTAACTCACACTATGAGGTAGTACGATTTTTTTTTTTACTCGTTCCTGGAGCAGATCAAAGAGGTCTCCTGCAAAATTCACGAAAAACACTATGCAAATACAAGTTCCCTGTTCATTTTATTCACTACAAAAGGACAAGAAGCACACCTTTCTCATTCAGCACGGCAAGCACATAGATTGACACTGTGTCTGACAATACTTGCAAAATAAATGGGGGATTTGAATGAAAGGAGACTGGTAAAGCATGATAAAGCACTTACTTTGCATGTGTGAGGCCTGTGTTCTGTCTCAGGCACTTCCCCCTCCCAAAAATTGTTTGACTGAAATAGAGAAATGTGATTTAATAGATATTCATTGAGGACAAACAAATGGGTCCTGATAGCTGATGATGAAAAAACCACAGGTCACTTTCAAGCTTTAGGCTGGAGGGATAATGATAAAGAGGCTTTAAAGGAAAGTGTGTTAGTTTTCTGTTGCTAAAAATGACCCCAACCTATTGGGTAAAAGCAATACTCAATTTTGATAGTTCAGGAACCAGACATATTTCAATTGGGTTCTCTACGCAGGCTGTTGTCAAGATATCATCCAAGGCTGATCTCCTCTGGAACAGATCAGCCTCCAAGCTCATTCAAGCTGTTGACAGAATTCAGTCCCTTGCAACTATAGGATCAGGCCCTCAGCTCCTGGTAGCTGTCCTATTCTGGAGTAGTCAAATCATGATCGTTTTGGTTTTTCAAGATTAAAAGTCTCTTCTTTCGGAGAAAGACAAACATCTTTGGTAAAGGTTTCAGGGCTTTATAAGGTAGTTCAGATCTATCTAGAATCATTTCCCTTTACATTTATAGAAAGTCAACAGATTAAGGATTTTAATTTAAACGTATGATCTCATCCCCTTGAATCATATTCCACTGGTGAATAAGAAAATCACAAGCTGGGGCCGGAGAGATAGCATGGAGGTAAGGCTTTTTGCCTTGCATGCAGAGGGACAGTGGTTCGAATCTTGGCGTCCCATATGGTCCCCTGAGCCTGCCAGGAGCAATTTCTGAGCACAGAGCCAGAAGTAACCCCTGAGTGCTGCTGGGTGTGGCCCAAAAACCAAAAAATAAAATAAAAATAAAAATAAAAAAAATCTCAAGCTGTACCTGTGCTGAAGGGTACAGATGAACATGAAGGTGGATAGTCAGAAAAGTGATGAAGTGGCAACCACAGGGATTTATCATATAATTCCTCAAACCTCAGAAGCCTGTTCAATCCTTGTCAGAGTCTTTAGTGTTAGTGGGAGACAAGAATATAGTGATTCCATCACAGAGACTGGCACACATCATAAAGAACAAAAAAAATTCAGTGATGGTGGGGATGTGGGGGAAAGGAACTCTCATTCATTGCTAGTGGGAATGCCATCTAGACCAGCCCTTATGGAAAACAATATGGAGATCCCTCAAAAAAAAAAAAAAAAAAACCTGGAAATTGAGCTCCCATACCAGCTATACCACTCCTAGGGAATATACCCTAGAAACACAAAAATCCAATATAAAAATCCCTTCCTCATACCCATATTCATCGCAGCACATTTTACAATAGCAGACTCTGAAAACCAAGATGCCCTTCAACAGATGAATGGCTAAAGAAACTGTGGCGCATATACACAATGTAATATTATGCAGCCATCAGGAGAGATGAAGTCATGAAATTTTCCTATACATGGATGTACACGGAATCTATTATGCTGAGTGAAATTAGTCAGGAAAGAGAGACACACAGAACAATCTCACTCATCTATGGGTTTTAAGAAAAATAAAAGACATTATTGAAGTAATTCCCAGAGATGAGGGCCAGAAGTACCAGCTCATGATATGAAGCTCACCACAAAGAGTGGTAGTGAGGGATGTAGAAAGCCTGTCTCGAATACAGGCAGTAGGTCAGGGAGGGAAAAGATGGGGACATTGATGATGGGAAGGTTGCATGGTGAAGGGGGTGTTTTTGTTATGACTGAAACCCAACTACAATTATGTTTGTAATCATGGTGCTTAAAAAAATAAATTATTTAATTAAAAAAAGAAAACAGTGGTTGGTGAAATGTCAAAATGGCACTTATGGGGACCGGAGAGATAGCATGGAGGTAAGGCGTTTGCCTTTCATTCAGAAGGTCATCTGTTCGAATCCCGGCTTCCCATATGGACCCCGTGCCTGCCAGGAGCAATTTCTGAGCATGGAGCCAGGAGTAACCCCTGAGCACTGCCGGGTGTGACCCAAAAACCACACACACACAAAAAAAATGGCACTTATGAGTTTGACTCAGTTGATACTGTGTGTGTGTGTGTGATTGAGTGAGTGAGAGAGAGAGAGAAAGAGAGAGAGAGGAAAGATTAAATGAGTGTAGAACAAATAAATCGTTCTCAAGAGCTGGGATTCATTGAGAAGAATAAAGCCACACTAACTCAAAACCATTCATTTATTTAACTCTACAGTGTCCTTAGTGAAATGTGAGAGATGAAATTGAGATTGTAGGGAATCAATTAAAGCATTGGCATATGAGGTTTTTGTCCCCCCCCCCCCCAAAAAAAAAACCCTTTCAATTCTGTGGAATATGGACAAGGCTAGGCCCTCACACTGCTCCTACAGATGTATGAGCTTTACTAGGGCCTTTTCAGTCAAACTCTGTCTACTTGGCCTTAACTGTTTTTCATTCTGGGGTGCGCAAGGTGGTACCACAGTTTGCATTTAGACTGCTAATGGGCTCTCTGGGCAAGACAAAACGAGACTTTCAGTAGAAAACATGAGTAATCTACCAATTTGGAGAATCTGAGGGAGGAAGCCTTTCTGCCTTCTGAGCAATTAAAAATGGTCTACTCTATCTTGTTCTGTGAGTTGAATTTTTAATGATGAGTAAAAATCTGTGCTTAGTTTCTTTTCGGCCAGCCCTCATTTTTTTTAAAGCCCAGCTGCCATAGCTGGTGTTTTTTGTTTGTTTGTTTGTTTTAGAAATCAAGTAAAATTCTGAGGAAATGAAATAGTAGGAAGGATTAAGCAATTTTTGGACCCAAGTCAGATATTGAGGCTATTGAAATAACCAGCATTCAAAAGGAATATGATTAATCAGAGGCAGTACTGCCATGTAGAAGCTGAATTTAATTCTAATGTAATGAACCCATAAATGAACTGCTTCTCTTTATGGTTTCCTGGAATGAGTCCTATCTTTTCTCCCTTCACTCAAAAGATCAACCTGGAATAATTTTGTTTTTATTATGAGAACTATATAGCTAATGAAGATTAACATAAAGAGAACCATTTAAGTTTTTTAATCAATATGGCAATACTATTGTTTGACCTTCTTTTATCCACCATTTATAAATATTTACTTCCATTACAAAATAATTTGCATTTACTTTCACCATCTTTATCCCTTGTCATTTATTCCATATTAAAAATTCTTGGATATAAATAATATGCATAGAAAAATAGGATTAAAACCTATAGCTCTAGAGTTAATAATCATCTCTGGAGCTGAAATGTGTTCATCTAACATTCTAAATGGATTTTTCCATCATTCTAAACCAATAGGGTAAGCACTATGCACGCTGTTGTAAAGTGTATTTCATGCCTCACTGGGCTTTTCTGTCTTTAACTTTTCAATATATGTAATTTGATTAAATTTTTTGGCTGGTCAAGATAAGGAGAAATCAAGGGAAATTGCTCTTAACAGAATCTCCAGTGTGCTTGGGATTATAATTGAAGCAGAAATAAACATCTTTCTTTGTAGAAAGTTAAAGATAGGCTTTGTTCCCTTTTTACATCGGAGATCATCTGTTATTGTAACCTAGACACCTAAACCCACTCCAGATTCAAAACATGCCATTTACAAACATGCATGCCAAGTTCAAATGCCCTTTTTGTGTGTTTGCATATAATTTGAAGATTTCAATGCCAAAGTAAAATATAGTTTCCATTGTATTGCATTACCCACACTGTGGGTGAGCTGCCTCTTTGCTCTGAGATTGCTTGAGTAGACAAAGTAAGAGTTTGACTTTGTTCAAAAAGAGAAATGTTTCTCTGCCCAACTGAAATGATTGCTAGGTATAAGCTGCCAACTTCATTTCCCCTCTCAGAAATGTACATTTTCCCTATTATAAAATGTACTCATAATAGAAATGAGACAGTTCCCAAGAGTGTGGTTATCCAAAGGTAATCTCAACCCAATCTGATTAGAGGCAAGTGGCTCATGCCTCAAAATGCTCCAGGGTATGATTATTTTATGATAACCATACTCTGTATCATGTCTTATTGATTAACTAATAAAGCCTTAGTATTTCTATTTAAAAGAAATGTGGAGAAACAGAATAACTAGTTCTAGAAAGGGTGCCATACTTTTGGGAAACCTAAACTGCTTCCTTGATTTCACCTTTTTACAATTTCAAGTGCAGCCTGAAAGGTTTTTAGGTGCCTATTATAGTACCTTCTTTGGTGATAAGATCATTTGTTAAATGTGAAGTGCATTGCTTACCTTTAAATGAACCCTAAATTGTTAACACTCTTGTGAAAGCAGAATGGCAGTCTTTTAAGGAATGATGCATTTTTGTTCTTGCCATCACAGAGATTCGGAGAAATATAGATAGAATCTGAAAATTATAGCAACCAGCCTGCCTATGAAGGCCATATGCTGGTAATATCACCTTAGAGTGAGAAAAGTATGTGACTAACAGGCAATTATTTTTAATCTAGAATAGCTTTGGGACTATCGCGGGGAGCGTGTCCCTTTAGAATACAAGTTCAATGTTCAGGCACCCACAATATCCTTATCTCTCTCAAAGGCTATGATTACATATCTATATGAAAAGAGGATGAGAAAATTGAAGCAATTACCTTGGGTGATTCAATTTAATAACCTGTTTTCCCTCATTACTTGATGTTTTCACTGTAAATATAAGAGTATGACCTAAATTACTAAATCATTGCCTCGATATTCCATTTCTTTCTTACAATGTAGACACAGATAATATATTCAAATTGGAAAAGACTATTCCCCAAGTAATAGTATCCAACTCTAGTACTTGGTGATTTATCTTTTTGATCAAATTTAGCTCTCCGAGAAGTATAATCTAGTCATTTCTATAATAATTGGTCAACTCACTGGGTGGTGAGGTTAGACAATCCCTTTGACTAATTCATTTCTGTGGTTATACATTATTGATGTGATCTGAACAGAACAACACTTTGAGAATATGTACATAGAGTTACCTTAATTTATACCATTCACATAAATACCCCCACTGTTCACAGTGCCTATAGTGTGTTTATCTCCAGAATTCAAATAAATGAGAATAGAATTTTTGTTAATTTCCCAGAGATTTCACCAAAACCTTTGTCTTTAAGGTCTAAGTTTAGTATTTGCCTCAGAAATCAACTGATCTCTTTTCAAAAGTACCTTAAAACTCTTCATTTAACACATAGTAACTTGATGTCATTTCTCTCCTTTTTAAAAATAAGATCTTACTGATCATTTCTTTTTGTTTTTCTTCTATGATAGCACTTTATTTTTTGTTTTGTTTTGGTTTGGTTTTGGGTAACACCCAGTAGCGCTCAGAGGTTACTCCTGCCTCTACACTCAGAAATCTCTCCTGCAGGCTCGGGAGACCAAATGGGATGCCAGGATTCGAACCACCATCCTTCTGCATGCAAGGCAAATGCCTTACCTCCATGCTATCTCTCTGGCCTCCTATCATAGCACTTTATTTTTTAAAACCATCAGACCTTGTGCTTGTTTCTGCTGGTAGATACACTGCTCTTTTAATTTATCTTTGTCAGTCTTGCTATGAAGATTCTGCTCTTTAGGTACTTGAATTCAGAATACATAGAAACCCTGATGACTAATGATGGCATTAAAGCTAAGAAGCTATCAGAAAAGAGATTCTCCCAATGCTTCTTCTAAGAGTAAAGCTCTAGCCACACCATTTGTTTTGCCTCCTTGAATATTAGTGGGTACTTGGATCTCTGCTTTTTCGTTTTTAATAATTTCTTTATTTAAACACTATGATTACAAACATAATTGTAGTTGAGTTTCAGTCATAACAAGATCACCCCCCTTCACCATGCAACTTTCCCATCGCCAATGCCCCCATCTCTTCCCTCCCCACCCCCCAGGCTGTATTCGAGACAGGCTTTCTACATCCCTCACTCACTGACATTGTTAAAGTAGTTCTCAGCATAGTTATTTCTCTAACTGCACTTACCACTCTTTGTAGTGAGCTTCATATCTTGAGCCAGTCCTTCTGGCCCTCATCTCTGGGAATTATTTCAATGTCTTTATTTTTCCTAAAACCCATAGATGAGCGAAACCAATCTGTGTCTTTCTCTCTCCCTCTGACTTATTTCATTCAGCATAATAGATTCTATGTACATCCATGTATAGGAAAATTTCATGACTTCATCTCTCCTGACAGCTGCATAATAGTCCATTGTGTATATGTACCACAGTTTCTTTAGCCATTCATCTGTTGAAGAGCATCTTGGTTGTTTCCAGAGTCTGGCTATTATAAATAGTTCTGCAATAAATATGGCTGTGAGGAAGGGATTTTTGTATTGTATTTTTTTGAGTTCCTAGGGTATATCCCTAGGAATGGTATAGCTGAATCAAATGGAAGTTCAATTTCCAGGCTTTTTTTTTAGGAATCTCCACATTATTTTTCATAAGGTCTGGTCTAGACAGCATTCCCACCAGCAATGAATGAGAGTTCCTTTCTCCCCACATCCCCACCAGCACTGATTGATCTTGTTCTTTGTGATGTGTGCCAATCTCTGTGGTATGAGATGTTACCTCATTTGTTGTTTTGATTTGCATCTCCCTGATGATTAGTGATGTGGAACATTGGATGGGTGATAACTGATGTTGTTGGTGTTTTTAAAAAAATATTTCTGGTGCCTGAGAGATAGCACAGTGGCATTTGCCTTGCAAGCAGCCGTCCCAGGACCAAAGGTGGTTGGTTCAAATCCCGGTGTCCCATATGGTCCCCCGTGCCTGCCAGGCGCTATTCCTGAGCAGATAGCCAGGAGTAACCCCTGAGCATCGCTGGGTGTGGCCCAAAAAACAAAAAAAATATATATATATTTCCTCTTAAGCAAATATTTATTTTTGTTTGTTTAGTTTTACAATAATGGGTGGAAATAATTTAGATAAATGAAAATTCTCAAGAGGTCATGTACTCTTTTTATCTTTTGTTTTTGTTTTTCTTTGGGGGGGTGTCACACCTACCTTGTTCAGAGCTTACTCCTGGCTCAGGAATCTCTACTGGTGAGGTCAGCAGATAGTATAAGGTACCAGGGATCAAACTGGGTTTTGTTGAGTGCAAGGCAAGCAAGCGCCTTACCTGCTGTACTTTCTTTCATTTTTTTCTGGCCCAGCTTTCTATCTTCTTTTGTCTGTTCATTTTATTAAATCCCAGTTTAAGTCATCATGGGATAAATTATGCTATAGTAATCAACCATAAAGTTATACTGTCTTCAAATGACAAGATTTTTGTCCTGCAGGTAAAATAATGAGTTATTAAGCTAAGTTCATTTTCATAGAACCTTACTCTAAGACCCAAACAACCAAGAGCATAGTTGTTCATGGAGAAGAGAGAAAAGGAATGCTGGAGAGGCCTAGATTGGTCAAGTGCCTTGTGTCAGAAATAGTACAAATAAGTCCAAATGATGTATGGTCCATCAACAAGAATTGTATCAAGGGATGTACAGTGATAGAGTGATTCTGAAGGGAAATACTAAAAATACTTGGTAACTAGTATAAATAATTTTTATATTTCCTACTAAAACAGCAGAGCAACTCTTTCTCAGTATGTATTAGCATTCTCTTCCATGTTACAAATAAATTTGCTCTCTTTAAAATCTCAGACTAAGGACATAACATCAAACTATAAGTTCTAAGAATAGATTTATAGGTTTTTAAGGCTACATAAACTTGGGAACTTAAAACAGCATATATTATAGACAAGGAGAAAAATCAAAGAATTGAAGTACATGCTTGAAAGCTCAAGGCATCAAGTTTGGCCTCTGTTATCATATGGTACCCCAAGAATCATTGGGTATAAACCTGGTCAGCATCACTAGGCTTCCTCAGCCACATTTCTGGACCCTTGCACTGGACTGTCAAGTTGAGTGTTGCCCAGACTGACCTCTGAGCACAGCTGTGGAATTTCCCTTCAGTCATATTTATTATCCTTATAGTTTTATGTATCACAAGTTTAGATATGGGTTAACTTGGTGTTAGCTTTGTTCTGGGTTTTATCAGACCAAAATCAAGGTGTCATTGTGGACTGTACTTCCCTCTAAGTCTCAGATTAATCTTTTAATCTTATTGAATGTTGGCAGAATGTAGATGCCTGTGGATGTTACAGTGATGCTCCCTGATTTTTGCTGACTGTTGACCCAGAACCCTTCCCATTTCACAGAGGTCACCCTCAAGTCAGGCTACATGACCTCTTCTATAAGTATTTCATGGTGTAGTTGTTTTTTTGCTTCACAGTTGATCAATTAATCTTTTTGTATTTGAATTTCCCTGATCTTGATCCTAAACTTATGATTAGGTCACACCTAACCCAAATGATTATTTCTAGATTAATTCAAAGTCAACTGATTAGAGATCTGTAAATCTCTCTGCCAGATAACATATTTACAGGAGTGATGTCCCATTTGGTGCCAGATTCTTCTCACAGCAGGGCAGAGGGATTGAGGCAGAAATCCTGGAAACCAGGATGCTTCTTAGAATTTTGCCAACCAGAGACATAGAGGAAATACATATATGCCATTAGAAGCCATTCTTGAATGCTGGTACTATGTAGAACCATTTCAGTTCTTAGATGGCTCTTGAAGTTGTCTCTTATTGTACCATCTATTCAATATCACATTTCATTTTAAGGCTGACTTTACTGCATTATTCTCCTCTTCCCCCCACCCACACAAACCACCTTAGGGGTTGGTTGTTTCCTGATACTGCTCCAAGAGACCACATGGTCTTAAGAATCAAACACAAAACTTCTGCTTGTCAGTACAGTCTCCTGCCTGTTGAACTCTCTTACTAGCTCCTGCATATTTCCTAGAGAAATGTGGTTTCTTTGCTTTTTGCTCAACTGTCTAAGACAGTTCATTACTCTATAATGTGTATAGGATAGCCCAGAAGTAATTTTCCTTTTATTTTTCCCCACAGGGTGGAAAATTAAGGTTGAAATACAAATTTATTTTTGTTTTTCCCAGAAGAGTTGACAGTGTAGTTTTCCTGTAATCTTTCAACAAGCAGTGAAATATTATTTTGGCTACACCTGTTGGCTCTTTCAACTTATCATGGCTGAAGTTTCACACAGTTTTCTTTCCTATTTATGTCAAAGAAGCCTGTCTTGGGGGTTTGCCAGACAGGCAGTTTTCCGTCCAGAGGTTAATGACATGCTTTTTGTTTCTTTATTATAATTTTTAATTAATCCTTTTTTATTTTACATTACTCCTTTTCTAACTAGAAAGGTTTGTTGCCAATTTTTCTCTCTAACATTTTGCTCATGATGTACTGAAGAAATGAAGCTCCCTAATAACTTTGTAAACCCTAGTGTCTTAATAAAAATAAATAAAGTTCTTTATGTGAAGTGATATATCAGTAGTTTTGACTTCTCTTTGGTCTTGAGCATGATCATACTAATATATATATATATTTTTTTTGTTTGTTTGTTTGTTTGTTTGTTTTTGGGCCACATCTGGCGTTGCTCAGGGGTTACTCCTGGCTGTCTGCTCAGAAATAGCTCCTGGCAGGCACGGGGGACCATATGGGACACCAGGATTCGAACCAACCACCTTTGGACCTGGATCGTCTGCTTGCAAGGCAAACACCGATTGCTATCTCTTCAGGGCCCTGATCATACTAATATTAAAAAAACATAAGCCAAGAAAAACTTCCTTGGGAGCTGAGGGATAGATAGTACAGCGGTTAGGGCATTTGCCTTGCACACAGACAACCAGGGACTGACTAGGATTCAATCTTCAGCATCCCATACGGTTCCAGAGCCTGCCAGTGCGATTCCTGAGCACAGAGCCAGGAATAATCCCCGAGTGTTGCCAGGTGTGGATCAAAAATGAAAAACAACAACAACAACAACAACAACAAACAACCCTTTAAAGACTATTATCTGATTATCTGATAGATACAACTTTTACAGATTTTTTTTGTTTTGGTTTTGTTTTGGTTTTGGGCCACACCCGGCATGCTCAGGGCTACTCCTGGCTGTCTCTCAGAAATAGCTCCTGGCAGCAACGGGGGGGGACCATATGGGACACTGGGATTTGAACCAACCACCTTTGGTCCTGGATCGTGCTGCTTGCAAGGCAAACGCCGCTGTGCTATCTCTCCGGGCCCTTTTAAAATTTTTTTTCCTTCTTACATTTAACAAAATTTTGTAACAATGCTTAAGAGATCTAACTTGGCAAGAAAATGTTTGTTTCCCAGTGAAAGAAATCTTGAGTAGGCACATAAACATAGTAATCTCTTAGACATTTGAGACATAGAGACGAAAGGTCAGTTTTGGTCCTTAAAATAGCTTGTGGGAAGAACATAAATTTAGAATCAAACCTGAGTTTGAATTCCTGTTCTAACAACAGCTCAAAAAAATACCTTATGCAATGTCTTTTTCTAATTCCCAATTCTGGTTGTTAAATAGGTATATAAATTTTTCTTAGAATCTATAGTCACAGTAAAAATATTATATCCTGACCAAATTGGGATTATTTAAGTCATTTAATGTATAATTACATAAATTAATTGTTGGCTAGTTATTAGAGAAAAAGAACAAAATATCATTTCAACAGATTGCAGAAAGGAGCATTTGAAAAAGTCATGATTAAAAAAAACCTTAGTCTTACTCTTAGGAACTTCTTTTTTTTTATAAAGAGACCAACCGAAGGCCTGAGTGAAGCATATTTATCAATGCTAGTGCTAGACATTAGTTTAGATTAAAGACATAAGACACAATCAGTAATCTATTACCACTCTTTTTTCAACATTACATCAAAATTACTAGTCAACACATGAAAAAGGAAGAAAGTTATAACATTGGAAAGAAAAAACAATGACAATATTTTTGGAAGATATAACCAACTTGCATTAGAACTCAAAGCAATCTATTGTGGTTAATGTTATATTTTCCACTCTTTTTTTTTTTTTTTTTTTGGTTTTTGGGCCACACCCGGCGATGCTCAGGGGTTACTCCTGGCTGTCTGCTCAGAAATAGCTCCTGGCAGGCACGGGGGACCATATGGAACACCGGGATTCTAACCAACCACCTTTGGTCCTGGATTAGCTGCTTGCAAGGCAAACGCCGCTGTGCTATCTCTCCGGGCCCTAATGTTATATTTTCCAAGCTGCATGGATAACATGATCAGTATATTAAAACTAATTTTATTTGTATGTTTTAGCAACAATTGGGAAACATATTTAAAGAATCTCAAAAATAAACCCAGCAGAGTGTTTCCAAATTTTACTTATGAAAAAAGTTAAAAATTTGTTTAGGGAAGAAGCAATAGCACAGCAGTAAGGCATTTGTCTTGCACTCGGCCAACACAGGACGGACACCAGTTCGAATCTCTGCATCCTGTATGCTTCTTGAGCCTGCCAGGAGTGACTTCTGAGTGCAGAGTATCACTGGGTATGGTCCAAAAGCCAAAAAAAAAAAATACTCAAACATATATTCTATATAATTCAGAAACTTTATTTCTTGATAAACACTCAAGACTTAAAATCAGTGAGTCAAATATAGTTGTGCACCAAAGTTCAGCAGTATTACTTACAATTGCCAAAATATGACAATATAAATATTCATTGATGGATAAATAGACAAATAGTGGTAAAAACATGCAATGGAATGTTATTTTGCTTTTTAAAGGAGTAAAATGCTGACATGCTACAAGAATGGAGCTTGAATACATTATGTTAAGTGTAAAAACCAGTCAAAAAAAGGACAAGTAATCTATAATTTTGTTGATATGCGCTGCCTAGAATAATCAAATTCAGAGACAAAAAAATAAAATTGTAGGGGCCAAGAGCTGAAGCACTTGGAAGAGGAAAAGGGAAATTGTTAGCAGTTTGGGAAGATGAAAAATTTGGAAATGGATTGTAGAGATAGTTGCAAAGCAATGCAACTGTGATTAATGCTGCTGAATTGTATTTAAGATGTTTTGAATGATCAAATTTATGTTGTATTATGAATATAATATCTAACTTAATACATGAAAACTTGCTAATAGGTGTGTGGACAAAGCTCTACTTTTCAGGTATAATCTCTCCCCAAGCTATTTGTCTAAGAATGTCTGGGATTGGGGCCAGAGAGATAGCACAGCGGTGTTTGCCTTGCAAACAGCCGACCCAGGACCTAAGGTGGTTGGTTTGAATCCTGGTGTCCCATATGGTCCCCCGTGCCTGCCAGGAGCTATTTCTGAGCAGACAGCCAGGAGTAACCCCTGAGCACTGCCGGGTGTGGCCCAAAACCAAAATAAAAAGAATGTCTGGGATTTAAGAGTCCCTTCCTCATATTTGCCGCCTTTCTTCTTCTTCTTCTTCTTCTTTTCTTCTTTTCTTTCTTCTTCTTCTTCTTCTTCTTCTTCTTCTTCTTCTTTCTTCTTCTTCTTCTTCTTCTCTTCTTCTTCTTCTTCTTCTTCTTCTTCTTCTTCTTCTTCTTCTTCTTCTTTCTTCTTCTTTCTTCTTCTCTTCTTCTTCTTTCTTCTTTCTTCTTTTTTTCTTCTTCTTTTCTTCTTCTTTTTCTCTTCTTTCTTCTTCTTCTCTTCTTTCTTCTTTCTTCTTCTTTCTTCTTCTTCTTCTTCTTCTTTCTTCTTCTTCTTCTTCTTCTTTCTTCTTCTTCCTTCTTCTTTCTTCTTCTTTCTTCTTCTTCTTCTTCTTCTTCTTCTTCTTTTTTTTCTTCTTCTCCTTCTCCTCCTTCTCCTTCTCCTTCTTCTCCTCCTCCTCCTCCTCCTCCTCCTTCTCCTTCTCCTTCTCCTTCTCCTCCTCCTCTTCCTCCTCCTTCTCCTCCTCCTCCTCCTCCTCCTCCTCCTCCTCCTCCTCCTCCTTCTTCTTCTTCTTCTTCTTCTTCTTCTTCTTCTTCTTCTTCTTCTTCTTCTTCTTCTTCTCCTTCTTCTTTTTTTGGGGGGGGCCACACCCAGCGGTGCTCAGGGGTTACTCCTGGCTGTCTGCTCAGAAATAGCTCCTGGCAGGCACGGGGGACCATATGGGACACCGGGATTCGAACCAACCACCTTTGGTCCTGGATCAGCTGCTTGCAAGGCAAACGCCGCTGTGCTATTTCTCCGGGCCCTGCCCTTTTCTTCTTTATAAAAATATATTTTAAAGGGCCAGAGTGGTGGCACAAGCAGTAAGGCTTCTGCCTTGCCTGTGCTAGCCTAGGACAGACCACAGTTCAGTCCCCCCGTATCCCATATGGTCCCCCAAGCCAGGGGTGATTTCTGAGTACATAGACAGGAGTCTATGAGCATCACCAGATGTGGCCCAAAAACCAAAAATAATAAATGTATATATTTTAAGTCATGCAACTTACCTATTATGAATATTAGTACTGCAGTACATGACTAAAATGGGTAGAAAATTAAGTAAGCAAATAATTCGAGGGCCAGGGAAATTTGTTCAAATGATAGAGCTCATGTCCAGCATGGACAAGGCCCAGGGTCTGATCCCCAACACTAAATGGTCTCCCATGTACTATAGATGTGGCTATTATGAAACAAAAGATGTTTAATTTATGTATATATACTTGAACCATATCATTTCAGCTTAATTTTTAATTTTTTGGTTTATTTGGGGGTCTTCCAAGTGTACCTTAAACCCTTGTACTATCTGTTCAACTCCTCAATTCTTGTTCTTAAATGAAATGACCCAAATTTTTATTATATATTTTTAATAGTTTAAAGCAATTTCTCTTGATTAGTTATTCAGTTTGAAATATAACTCAGAAGTTTCTAAAGTTTTATACTATTAACAAAACTATTGTTCCTGCCTAGTTATATAAGTGGAATTTTTTCAATGACTAAATTTAGGTTGAAAAATTTTTGTTAACTGGAAATGTTTTAGGAGATAACATTTTTCTAAGTTATTTCATGTGGTATGCTCACATTTTGAGTTAGCTGACTACTAAATATTTTTCCTCTCTTTTCAAAATGCCAACCAACTTGGCCTATATTTTCTCATCATTTGATGACCTTGATTTTCACTGCACTGAGAAGTAGAAGAATCAAAATAGAGCCCCTAAAAGCCAGCATCATAAAGCATACTTGATGGCATCTGTTCCCACATTGCTAACACCTGCACCCACTCCATCCTCCCACCCCATTCCTTTAGGTGAATTTTCCACATATTGAACTTAACTTAAGCACCACTACCACATCCACCTTGTTTATTTAGGACATTACTCCAGCAATTCACTTGTATCACCTAGTTAGCCCTTTACTCTAGATCAACCCTATTAGTATAATTTTATTTCATTGTAAAAACAAGTGTAAAATCTACCTTGAGCCACTTATTTTTACTTTCACCTATTTCTTTCATCATTTTTTAAAAAATATATTACTATGTAGTAAAATTAAGATATGTAGTCTCAATTCTTTAATTTCTCACTTGGTTCTCTCTTAGAGCCACTTAGACCTCTCTTAGAGGTCTGTTGCCTTTGCTCTTTGTCAGGATGAGCAGTTTTCCATGCCCAGAACCTCACAGGACCTGGTGCAGGCTTTGAAATGCTCTCCTTGAAAACGAGTCTTCACTTGAACTTCTAAGGCCACAGATTCCTTTGGAGTTCCTTTCTGGTGCTTCCTTCTTGACCCCTTTGCTGATTCCTCTTCCTAAGTCCCACTTTACTGTTTGTGCTGTTAAAAAAAAAACCTCTGTGCTTGGAATGCTTTACTCTTCTGCCTACATGCATTCAGTTATTTCAGTCAGTGCTTTGCTCTAAATGTCATCTGATGTATTTGCTCCAGGTAAGTCTTCTCTTTCCTTTCAGATCTTCTCTCCTCTTTCTCTACCCTGGTCTCTGCCTCAGGAGGTTGGCTTGATGTGCTTTATCAACAAGCATTCAATGTTTTCTATCTTCTGTTGACTGTGACCAATCGTGAGTAATGAATGAACATCAAGAGACGAAGAAGGATGATGCTGAGACATTTCCTCTTTCAGATTTTCTAGACAAGTACTGTTGACAGATTGTGTTTCACTGTGTATACTTTTCCTTTATAAATAAACTTAACTATTCCTGATTTCAGACTTACATTATTTTCTCTTGCACCCAAGCAATAGGATGCAAATGATATTTGAATGGACTTCCGGTCTGCTCTATCAAGCCACAAAGCTGCTACTCTGAATTACTACTGGAAATATCAGACTTTTATTTTCCCTTATTTTGCTTGACACCCAATACTGTAATACTTCTGGCTCTGCACTTTGAATGACTCCTGACAGGCACAGGCAATGCCAGGGATCAAACCCAGATAGACCTTGTGCAAGGCAAATGCCCTACCCACTGTGCTATTGCTTTGTCCCAATCAGAATTTTTTTTCTTTTTTTATTTAAACACTGTGGTTACAGGGTTGTTCATACTACAAATTTTATTTCCACAGATAAAATTGTTGATGATTGTCCCTTTGTAGTAAAATCCCTCTAAATATTCTTTTTTTTAAATGGAGTTTGGAGAAATAGTACAGTTGGTTGTATGCTTGCCTTGCACAAGGCCAGCCTGGGTTTGTTCCCTTGCATAGAATATGGTCCCCTGAGAACCACCAGGAGTGATTCTGAGTACAGATTCAGGAGTAAGCCCTGAGCACCTCTAGGTGTAACCCAAAATCAAACCACAAATTGTAAGGGCCACACCTGGAAGTGTTGGGCACCAGAAAGACATGTGGTATCAGGAATGGAATTCAGGGCTTCACACAGGCAAAGAAAATATTCTACTCATGTGCCTGGCCTGATCTTTAAATGATCTTAATTTGAATCTGCTGGTATTTTCTTTTGGGACTCAGCCTCAAGTCAACTCCAATATAAACACTGGATCCCACCCCCTCTGCTCAGGCCTCTCTCTCATTAGAGTGAGCCCCTATGTCCTTTCTGAGGTTCTTCATCTACTATAACTTTTGCTTTTGTTTTCTCTACTTCAACCTTCCCAGGCTCCTCACATTTTTCTTTATCATTCTCTTTTTCCTCTTTCCTTTCTCCCTCCATCCTTCCTCTGCTACTTCCTCTCCTCTCTTTTTTCCTTCTTTATTCCCTCCCTCTGTCCCTTCCTCCCTCCCCCCTTTCTTCTTTCTTTCCTCACTCAACATTATTTGGGGGATACTCTCAGCTCAATACTTGGGATATAATCATGGCAGAATGCAGGGGACCATGCAATGCCAGCTGTAGATCTGTGCTTTCCACATGTGAAGCATGTGCTCAAAACTTTGAGTGACCTCTCTGTCCCTTCTTATGTTTCTTGAACACTATTAACACAATTAAACCTCAGTACTCTTCTTTGTCATCTTTTCCCTGGACAGAGAGGCAAGGGATTGATTTCTTTGTGTTCTTCAGACCTTCCACCCATATTATTTATTTTGTGTATTATAATCCATTTCAGAAGGACAGTGATTTTTTTTTGCAGTTGTATTAATGTTTGTCCCATTCCTCACTCACCTCTACTTCAAGATCAAGTATTTTTACCTGAAACAAGGAAGTGAAATGATAGTATTTTTTAAAAGACCTAACTAAATGGTGCACACTGTTTTGATGAATAAAAAGCTCAATATATGAATACTTCAATTCACTGAATAAATGATCAATAAATTTAGCACAATTCCAATAAAACCTCTTTCAGAGTTTTTCAAGGAACCTGACATCTTATTTCTACATGCCAAGTGATAAGCATAGACAAAGACTAACAAAGCACTCTGAAAGAAGAATAAATGAGGACATTTTTCCTCCCAGATATCAACACAATTTCATAAAATTTTAGTAATTGAAAAAGATGGTCTCAGCTCAGGAATAAACGAATTGACAGTGCAACAAAAGAAAAGACACAAATGCAAACCTGTGCATGTAAAAGGTAATCTATGACATTGGTAACAAAGCAGTCACCAGAAAAAGGAAGGGTAATTGAAGAAATTGTCCTCTGACACTTGTTTATCCCTGCAAAATATCATTGGATCCCTAGCTCCTACCCTATCCCTAGCTTATATCCTATATTTAATTGATCCTAGGTGAGACCAACTTAAATGTATGTGGCAATGTAAATGTAAACTTAACAATATTAACAGAAAATTAAATCTGTTTGACTTTAGAGAAGAATTAGACTTACTAAAAATACTAGCCAGGAAAAAAAGAGTGATGATCTGTCTAAGTAAAAACAAAGAACATTTGTTCATTAAGATACAGTATGAAGAAAGCTATAATATATTATAAGAGAGTAGGTGATACTTAAATTAAGTGTAGCTGATAAGATTTTGTTTGTTTGTTTGTTTGGTTAGTTTTTGGGCCACACTGGTGATGCTCAGGGGTTACTCCTGGCCATGCACTCAGAAATCGCTCCTGGGTTGGGGAACCATATGGGATGCTGGGGATTGAACCCAGATTCGTCCTGGGTAGCTGCATGCAAGGCAAATGCCCTACCACTGAGCTATCACTCCAGCCCCTGATAAATTATTGCTTGAAATATAGAAAGAACTTCTAAAAATCAATGGAAAAACCTGACAGATTTCCCGAAATGAAAACAGACAAAGGGTTGGTCAAATTTTTAGAGAAGCAGAAACATGAATGACCAACATTCATGATAACAGTGGTCTTGTCCATCATGAATGACCCAAGTCTTCTTTCGAAACCACGAGATTTTCATTGGACAGTGTTATCAAAGTGTGAGCAGAGAGGTGGAGCAATGAAGTGCTTACACTCTGCCAGTAAGAATCCCAGGGTGGCCCTAATCTGAGTCTCTAATTGTGAACATTTACAAGGACACCCCTGGCATGTGCCGGCACGTCCACAACAGCATCATTGAGAAGAGAAGAGAAGACCAAACAGGCTAAGAATGTAGCTCAGTGGTCAAGTACTTGCACTGGGCTCAAGGGTGGACACCACCTCAGAAAGCAAACAAAACACACCCTCCCCTCAAAAAGACACCCTTTTCAGAGGTTAGAGACACCTCAACTATCTATGGACGATATGAATATTTGGTAGGATTTTAACACTTATAAATAAATAAATTGTACTATTCGTGAATAAGCTGTAGCTTGCCCTACAATATCCCCTTTAGAGCAGTGAGAAGGAGCGAGTCGCATTGCCCGCTGGCTCTCTTTCCAGACGTACTGGCTGGTGTTGCTCCTGTCCTGGCAGCCGGAGCAGCTGGGCTCGGGTGGGAAGCCAGGGCTTCCAGTAAGGACGTGGGCTCTGGGGCAGGCAGGCCCTGTTCCCTTTCCCTCATTCAGTTCTGACTCATTCCACCCCTGGCTTCACACTCTCACACTCTTAGGCACCTCACCCCAAAGCAGGCCATATGTACATGTGTGTGCATATTGTTGTGTGTAACCATATTGGGATTCCAGCAGGAAAGGACATTGTGAACAACACACTCAGTCTTCTGCCCTCTGCATGCTCCTGACAGGGTTGACCCTGTCAGAGTCACCTCTGTATTCCCCAAGCATGGTGCCTGGCGCGGCCCAGGCAGTCAAGAACATGGAACAAAAGACCAGTGACTTAACTGGTCAGACCTAAGGGAAACAGAAATCAGGTCAAGAGCCTCTTGCCAGAACCAACAAACTCACTGGGAAAGCTGGTATCTACAGATAAGGAAATGGGTGGATGGTAAAGTTGGAAGTAGAGGTAGTTTAAGGTCTTTCTTGGAGGAACTAAACAAAAGCATATTGACTGGAAGTGTAGGCCTCCTGGTTCTCTTTGATGCAAGTGTCCACAACTTTCTCCGTCCACAAGAAAGCAGAGCTTTCCCCATCTAAGAAAGGAGCACAGCCAAAGCTTTTGTCCTCCTGCTGCCAGGGTGTGGATCATGGCTCACCATTCAACTGGAACAAGATTTTTGGCAGTGGTGCCCTTCAGTAGCTTTTCTGTTTGTCCCCGTGCACAGGCCAAGCCACTTATGGGATGGGCTGGCACCTGATTGCTTAGGTACCAGGCTCCAGGGCTCACCTTCTTACCCTCACCACATGTTTTCCCAATTAGCTCAATGTTCATGTTTTCTGTCCTTCTATCATGACTAATTTACCAGTCCTCTCAGGAGGTGCAAGAGCTCAAAGAAACCCCAAATTTTCCTGCCTTATGGTGAAAACCACTGAGATCTGGCCTGTGTGTTCCAGCATTCAGAGCAAAAGTTGGCCTTCGTTCCTGTCACCACTCCAGGGTCACCTCAGCCTCAAGCTGTATACTTGGTGCTCTGCACAAAGGTTCTGCAGAGAGGCTGTGGGGTAGAATCCAGACTGTACCCTGCTTCCCAAGCTGGGGGAGGGGGATGCTGTAGGAAAGGCCCCTTCTTCTCAAGGAAGGTTAACTCCTCCCCAAGGCAGGGCACCTTAGTCTACTTGGCACTGAGTTCGACATCCCTTCCCACCTAGTCCTGATGACAGCGGCAGCACCCTGGGGCAGGTTGGTGGCTGCTTCCTGTCCAGTTGTTGCTGTGTGGAAAGGCCATGAGTTTGGTTTCTGCTGGCCTTGTTCCAACGCTGCCTCTCCATGAGCATTCATCAACCCAGGAAACACCCTGCGTGGGGAAGTGTGGGCCAGGCTGCCCCGCCTGTACTCAGCCTGTGGCTCCTTACCTGGCTAATTCCTGCCTCACAGTTTAGTCCTGAACTTCCCTTTGTGTCCCGGCTCCTGTCTGCTTGCTGCCTCCCTGGATGCTGTAGGTCTCTTCTCTCAGTCTTCACTTGACTCAGAACAGAGGGCTTAATACTGACAGCACTTCCAATCAGGACAGGAAGGGATTGTCTTCCATCCCAATAAAGCATTCTTTTATGATTTGGGGGTTTGAATTTGTATTTGCCACACCTCATAGTGCCCAGGGGCTGCTCCTGACTCAGTGCTATGGAGTTGGTCCTAGTTGAGCAATGCCAGGAATCAAACCTGGACTTCCTGCATGCAAAATATATGTTCTAGCCTTTTCATGTAATCCCTTCAATAAGATTTTTGCAATAAGCCAGACCTGACCATTGTGACACCCCCACCCCAGTCTGCAGTTTACAGAGAGCTTCTGACCCCTTCTGTTCTGGCAACCCTTCCCTCTCTGTGTCAAGGTCATCTACCATTTTTTCTCTCCTCCTGCACTTCGTTCAAGAGTACAGAACGCCTGCTCGTGTGTGTGTGTGTGTGTGTGTGTGTGTGTGTGTGTGTGTGTGTGTGTGTGTGTGTGGTTTTTGGGTCACACCCGGTAGTGCTCAGGAGTTTTTCCTGGCTCCGTGCTCAGAAATTGCTCCTGGCTGGCACGGGGGACCATATGGGATGCCAGGATTCGAACCGATGACCTCCTGCATGAAAGGCAAAAGCCTTACCTCCATGTTATCTCTCCGGCCCCAGAACGCCTGCTCTTATTGTTTTCAGCAATGTGTTCAGATTCCCAATAACATTTTTCATAGTTTCACCCACATCTAGACCCAACCAACCTTTTGCCTCCCCCATGAATCATCACTTTATGCCACACACAATATATAACACATATGCACATGCAAGCACTCACAGCACTGCTTTGCGGGCAAGGGTCACTATCCAAAGAATATCTGTTTGCTGAAGCCCTGTGCATGGTGAGTCATAAGCCTCTACTGAAAGTCCCCCTTGTTACTGGTAGTACTGGCATTGTTACTGGTAATATTGGCTAGCTGTCTCCTCTTGGAACTGAACTATGTGGCTTGCTGAGACCAAAGAAACAAAGAAATCTGGGTTCAATTCCTGGTATCCCATATGATCCCTGAGCCTTCCAGAAGCAACTTCTGAGTGCAGAGCCAGGAGTAACCCCTGAGCATGGTCAGATGTAGCCTAAAAACCAAAATCTATACATGAAACCCTATCATGAACAGCATTTTAAATCATGGTGCCTCAAAATAAAATTTAAAGACTATGAGGGAGAGAGCTCAAAAGCCAGGAGCACATGTTTTGCTTTTGAGAGACTGGTTCAATTCCTGCCTACGGGTTCCTTAAGCACATTGCTGAGAGCTGCTCTGCTAAAATTGGACCCTTAACCCCACCTCCAAAAAAAAATCTGGGGGAAAATATCACTCTTTGAAAAATGTACTTTGGAGACATTTTGCCTCTTACCTTTTTGCTGAGCCTTCAGCTCATTTCTGACAGGATATTTACAATTTCTTTTTCTTTCCTTTTTTTTTTTTATGGTGTTTTTTGGGCCACACCCAGTGACGCTTAGGGGTTACTCCTGGCTATGCGCTCAGAAGTTGCTCCTGGCTTGGAGGACCATATGGGACACCGGGGTATCGAACCTAGGTCCGTCCTAGGCTAGTGCTGGCAAGGCAGACACCTTACCTCTAGTGCCACCATGCCGGCCCCAATTTCTTTTCTTTTTTAACTTCATTGATTGATTGTTTTTTGGGCCACACCTAGTAGTGCTCAGGGGTTACTTCTGGCTCTGCACTCAGAAATCACCCCTGGCAGGCTGGGGAACCATATGGGATGCCAGGAATCAAACTGGGTCCCTCCCAGGTCAGCCGCATGTGAGGCAAATGCCCTTACTGCTGTGCTATCTCTCCGGCCCCAAACATCCAATTTCTATTTCTCCTCTTAATTCATTCTGGTCATTCCAACATCCCTGTAGACCAATTCCCTTAGTTCAGCTCTAGAAGCTTGCCTCAATCACTTGGGTTCTCCAAGTCCACTCTTTTCTTCCCACCTAGCCTTCTCTCTTAAGGGATCTTGGCACCCATGCACCCTGGCTCCAATGGAGGCATAAGACTTGAGGGTGGGAGAGAGATGAAAGCACATTTTCTGTTGCATCTTAAAAAGTGGAACTTTTTTCCAGGTGTGCTTTGAAGATTCTTTGCACCCCAATTTCATTGGGGCATTTTTCTCAAGCATATACTACTAAATGAGAATCTCTGGAATAAAATTTTGACATTTGCATAGTAGTGGGTGAACCAGTAGCCACAGATCCTTTGACATTTTTCCCATCAAGAAACTATTTCCCGGGGCCGGGCGGTGGCGCTGGAGGTAAGGTGCCTGCCTTGCCTGCACTAGCCTAGGACGGACCGCGGTTCGATCCCCCGGCGTCCCATATGGTCCCCCAAGAAGCCAGGAGCAACTTCTGAGCGCATAGCCAGGAGTAACCCCTGAGCGTCACAGGGTGTGGCCCAAAAACCAAAAAAAAAAAAAAAAAAAGAAACTATTTCCCTTCCATATGAAATTCATCTATGGCTATTCCAGGACATGCTTTGGTCTCTAGAAGCCTTAAACCACATAGAGAGACCCTTAGACTATGTAAAGAATCTACTCAGCCAATTTTAAAATTGTCCTTTCCTATTGGGTCTTCCAGATGAGGCCAATTGAGTACGAGAAGAAAACCAGTCTACTGAGAGCAGATAACCACCTTGCTAAGCCCTTTCTTAACCCACAAAATATTAGCATTTTTTGTTTAATAGTGATACACATAAGAACATGCAGATATCACAATTCCTCTAGACAATTATAGAATTTGAGTCACTGTTGTAAAGGTATCTAATACTTAAGGAGTGAAGTTTTATATTAAAGCATAGGAAATAAAATTCATTTACTAAATTATTGTCCTAGGCAGAGAAAGATACAGCAAAATAAGGTCTTGTCATTTATATTGCTGAGCTCATTTTGTTTATTGAACAGTAGGCCATTCTAATCATGGCACAAACAAGAGAGGGCCTCTGAACTCCTGAATTTTTCTAGTCAATTCAATTGCCATAGACAGTGTTAATAAACAATGTCATCTCAATGAAATAAAATTCAGCTTTAGATTTAAAATGTAACAAGACCTGACAACATTTGGCTTGGATCTGTTTCCTTAGTCTGTGCTTACAGGCAAACCCTAAAAAAATTTTCTTTTTTATGTTTTTGGTTTGTCTCTTGGGAGAATATTTTAAGACTGTGGGTTTCTTTTAGGTTTCATAATTAAACCTTTAGGCTTAGAAGTCACATGATTCACCACTACTTTTGCCATCATTTTGAACAAAAGCCACTGGACCCTACAAACTCCACTAGAATTAGTTTTGTTTTGGTTTCTCAACAAAGCAGTTTGATCAAATCTGTGAAGTTTTCACATATTCAGCAGAGACTGGTGTGAAACTCAGCATCTTCTTTGGATGCTTCTGCTCAGCCTCGGTGGGTTTGGATGGGCCAATGCTTAAAAATGGAGTTCTAAAAGCATAAAACCACACAAGCCAAAAATATTTTTTCCAAAATGAGTTGAACTAAGCTGAATCTGCTAAGATGTATGCCCTCTCTGTGCAGACAAGTAGATGTGCCCTTCCCATTGCAATTTCCAGCCTGCCAGCAAACTCCTTGATTAACTGTGACACAACTGAGTAGAATTTACTTTTATAGTTTACTTTTACAGAGGTGGCTAAGGTGCTTGCCTTGTATGTGGCTGACTCAGGTTTGATTCCCCAGCACCTCACATAGTCCCTAAACACCACCAGGAGTTATTCATGAGTACAGAGCTAGGAGTAAACCCTGAGCACTGTCAAATAATTCCTCAAAAAATTAAAACATGGACATGCCCAGAAAGGGAGGAGCCACTGAACTCTGCTGGATCTCAGATGCCAGCACCCCTATCTGCCTTTCTTCTGTGCTGTGCTGCATTTTCGGCCTGATTTCATCCTCTGTGTGGCTCATCTGCCGACGGCCTGCCTTCCCGTGAGCCTTCCATGGAGGTGAGTCGACACGCTCAGAAAGGGAGGAGCCACTGAACTCTGCTGGATCTCAGATGCTAGCACAGAACCCCTATCTGCCTCTCTTCTGTGCTGTGCTGCATTTTCGGCCTGATTTCATCCTGTGTGTGGCTCATCTGCGGATGGCCTGCCTTCCCATGAGCCTTCCGTGGAGGTGAGTAGACATGCCCAGAAAGGGAGGAGCATGGCACATCATTTAGCCAATGAATACAACCACAACATGTAGAAAAACCCACAATACAAGTGTGACAATGGGAAAACAACGCAGGCCAGCGCCAGATATAGAGAATGAAGATGGCAACTCTGATGACTTGAACATGACCAACCAACTAGTCAGTCTCTCAGATAAGGAGTTTAGAGTCGCAATATGAAAGATGTTCAAAGAACTCAAACAAAGTATAGAAGAGAACAATAATAAGAATCAAGAGAATATGAAGATAGAAATCTGAAAACTCCAAACTGAAATTTTAGGTCAAATAACAGGTCTGAAAAACTCAGTAGATGAATCGAAAAAAAAAAAAAACATGGTTGAGCTTTCCCATGGGTTAACAGCAGCTGAGGATAGAATTGGTACACTGGAAGATGAGATGAATAACAATTCCATACAACAGAAGAGATTGGAAAAAAGCCTCAAAGCAAATTATCAAAGAATGGAAAAATTACTCAAAGAATGGGAACAGATGAAAATAGAAGTCTATGATAAGCTCAACAGAAACAACTTAAGAATCATTGGAGTTCCAGAGACCCGGGAAGAAAATCTCCAGGAAGAATCAACGGTCAAGAACATCATTAAAGAGAAACTACCAGAGCTAATGTATACATGTGATCAAATCCTGCATGCCCGAACAGTACCAACTAAAAGAGACCCCAGGAAAAACACTCCAAGACACATCCTAGTCACAATGACGAATCCCACAGATAGAGACAGAATTCTGAAAGCAGCAAGATCGAAAAGAGAAATTACATTCAAGGGAACATCCTTGAGATTTACTGCAGACCTGTCACCGGAAACACTCAAGGCCAGAAGGCAGTGGTGGGACATAGTGACAAAACTCAATGAAATAAATGCTTCGCCTAGAATACTGCACCCAGCAAAACTCACTTTCAGGTTTGAAGGAACAATACATGGTTTCACAGACAAACAACAGCTCAGAAATATTACAGACTCAAAACCATTCTTAAAAAAAAACTGAACAGCATACTTTAAGACAAGACTGACCAACAAACACACCAAACTTTGATATAAAGATGGCACTAACTCCCAGGACAATTTTTTCTCTCAATGTCAATGGACTAAATGCACCAGTTAAGAGACACAGAATGGCTAAATGGATCAAAAAACTCAATCCAACCTTCTGCTGCCTACAAGAAACGCACCTGAATAGTCAGAACAAACATAGACTCAAAATAAAAGGCTGGAGAAAAATCATCCAAACAAACAATACCCATAAAAAAGCTGGAGTAGCCATACTAATATCAGATGATGCAAACTTTATACTTAGGAAATTTGTAAGGGACAAAGATGGACATTTTGTATTAATCAATGGATATGTACAGCAGGAAGAAATCACTCTCCTAAACATATATGCACCAAATGAGGGGCCAGCAAAATATTTAATACAATTGTTGACAAATCTGAAAAATAATATCAATAACAACACAATAATTGTGGAAGACCTCAACTTGGCATTGTCAACACTGGACAGGTCAACCAGACTGAAACCCAACAAGAATATACTAGACCTGAACAGAGAAATGGAAGAAAGAGGCCTAGTAGATATATACAGGACACTCCACCCCCAGAAGCCTGGATACACATTCTTCTCTAATGTACATGGAACATTCTCCAGGATAGACTACATGCTAGCACATAAAACATACCTCCATAATATCAAGAGGATAGAAATTTTGCAGGCTACCTTTGCTGACCACAAAGCCCTGAAATTATATGTTAACTACAAAAGGACACAGAAGAAAAACTTTAATACCTGGAAGTTAAACAGCCTAATACTGAATAACCAGTGGGTCCAAGATGAAATCAAAGAGGAAATCAAAACCTTCCTGAAAACAAATGACAATGGAGACACAAACTATCAGAATCTATGGGACACAGCAAAAGCAGTACTGAGAGGAAAATTTATAGCTTTGCAAACACACATCAGGAAAGAAGAAGGGGCATACCTGAATAGCTTAATAGAATTAAGAATTAGAAAGTGCTCAACAAAGGGACCCAAAAATAGGGCGGCAGAAGGAAATAACAAAGCTGAGAGCAGAAATCAATGAAGTGTAAACCCGAAAAATAATTCAAAAGATCAACGAAAGCAGAAGTTGGTTCTTTGAAAAAATAAACAAGATTGATAGACCACTGGCAAAACTAACAAAGAAAGAAAGAGAGAGAAACTTGATAACTCGTATTAGGAATGAAAAAGGAGAAATCACTACTGATATGGTAGAGATTCAAAAGGTAATCAGAAACTACTTTGAGAAACTCTATGCAACTAAAAATGAAAACCAGGAAGAAATGAATAAATTCTTGGACTCTTATAATCTTCCATGGTTGAATGAAGAGGATGTAGCATATCTAACCACACCCATCACTATAGAGGAAATTAAGACAGTAATTAAATGTCTGCCCAAAAACAAAAGCCCAGGCCCAGATGCATTTACTAATGAATTCTTTCAAACCTTTCAAGAGGAATTACTACCAATCCTGGCAAGACTCTTCCATGAAATCGAAAAAACAGGAAAACTTCCAAATAGCTTTTATGAAGCCAACATCACCTTGATACCTAAACCAGACAGAGATGCTACGAAAAAAGAGAATTACAGACCAATATCTCTGATGAATACAGATGCAAAGATTCTCAACAAAATCCTGGCAAATAGGATTCAATGCCTCATTAAGAAGATCATCCAACTATGATCAAGTAAGTTTCATCTCAGGAATGCAAGGCTGGTTTAACATCCGTAAATCTATCCACATAATACACAACATCAACAACAAGAAAAATTAAAATCACATGATCATATCAATAGATGCAGAGAAAGCATTTGATAAGGTCCAACACCCATTCTTGATCAAAACTCTCAGGTAGATGGGAATGGAAGGAACCTTTCTCAATATAGTTAAGGCCATCTACCACAAGCCAAGGCAAATATTATCCTCAATGGAGAAAAACTGAAAGCCTTTTCTCTAAATTCTGGCACAAGACAAGGCTGTCCTCTCTCACCACTGGAAGTACTCGCTATAGCGATTAGGCAAGAAAAAGATATCAAGGGCCGGAGAGATAGCATGGAGGGTAAGGCATTTGCCATTCATGCAGAAGGTCATCAGTTCGAATCCCGGCATCCCATATGATCCCCCGAGCCTTCCAGGAGCGATTTCTGAGCGTAGAGCCAGGAGTAACCCCAGAGCAGTGCCGGGTGTGACCCACAAACAAAAAAAAAAAAAAAAAAGAAAAAGAAAAAGAAAAAGATATCAAGGGAATCCAGATAGGAAAGGAAGAAGTCAAGCTCTCACTGTTTGCAGATGACATGATACTCTACTTAGAAAACCCTAAAGACTCTACAAATAAGCTTCTAGAAACAATAGACTCATATAGCAAGGTGGCAGGCTACAAAATTAATACACAAAAATCAATGGCCTTTCTATACACCAATAGTAATAAGGAAGAAATGGACATTAAGAAAACAACCCCATTCACAATAATGCCACACAAACTCAAATATCTTGGAATCAACTTGACTAAAAATGTGAAGGACCTATACAAAGAAAACTATAAAACTCTGCTCCAAGAAATAAGAGAGGACACACAGAAATGGAAACACATACCCTGCTCATGGATTGGCAGGATTAACATCATTAAAATGGCAATACTCCCAAAAGCATTGTACAGATTTAATGCTATCCCTCTAAAGATACCCATGACATTCTTCAAAGAAGTGGATCAGGCACTTTTGAAATTCATTTGGAACAATAAACACCCTAGAATAGCTAAAGCAATCATTGGGAAAAAGAATATGGGAGGAATTACTTTCCCCAACTTTAAACTGTACTACAAAGCAATAGTTATAAAAACAGCATGGTATTGGAATAAAGACAGGCCCTCAGATCAGTGGAATAGACTTGAATACTCAGAGAATGTTCCCCAGACATACAATCACCTAATTTTTGATAAAGGCGCAAGAAATCCTAAATGGAGCAAAGAAAGCCTCTTCAACAAGTGGTGCTGGCACAACTGGCTAGCCACTTGCAAAAAATTGAACTTAGACCCCCAGCTAACATCACGTACAAAGGTTAAATCCAAATGAATGAAAGACCTCGATATCAGACCCGAAACCATAAGATATATAGAACAACATGTAGGTAAAACACTCCAGGACATTGAGACTAAAGGCATCTTCAAGGAGGAAACTGCACTCTCCAAGCAAGTGAAAGCAGAAATTAACAGATGGGAATATATTAAACTGAGAAGCTTCTGCACCTCAAAAGAAATAGCGCCCAGGATACAAGAGGTCCCCACTGAGTGGGAGAAACTACTCACCCAATACCCATCAGATAAGGGACTAATCTCCAAAATATACAAGGCACTGACAGAACTTTACAAGAAAAAAACATCTAATCCCATCAAAATATGGGAAGAAGAAATGGACAGACACTTTGACCAAGAAGAAATACATATGGCCAAAAGACACATGAAAAAATGCTCCACATCACTAATTATCAGGGAGATGCAAATCAAAACAACTATGAGGTACCACCTCACACCCCAGAGATTGGCACACATCATAAAGAATGAGAACAGTGTTGGTGGGAATGTGGAGAGAAAGGAACTCTTATCTACTGTTGGTGGGAATGCCGTCTAGTTCAACCTTTATGGAAAGTGATATGGAGATTCCTCGAAAAACTGGAAATCAAGGTCCCATACGATCCAGCTATACCACTCCTAGAAATATACCCTAGGAACACAAAAATACAATACAAAAATCCCTTTCTTATACCTATATTCATTGCAGCACTATTTACCATAGCAAGACTCTGGAAACAACTAAGATGCTCTTCAGCAGACAAATGGCTAAAGAAATTGTGGTACATATACACAATGCAATAATATGCAGCTGTCAGGAGAGATAAAATCATGAAATTTTCCTATACATGGATGTACATGGAATCTATTATGCTGAGTGAAATAAGTCAGAGAGAAAGAAAGACGCAGAATGGTCTCACTCATTTATGGGTTTAAGAAAAATGAAAGACATTCTTGCAATAATAATTTTCAGGCACAAAAGAAAAAGGAGCTGGAAGTTACAGCTCACCTCATGAAGCTCACCACAAAGAGTGATGAGTTTAGTTAGAGAAATAACTACGTTTTGAACTATCCTAATAATCAGAATGTACGAGGGAAATAGAAAGCCTGTCTAGAGTACAGGCGGGGGTTGGGTGGAGAGGAGGGAGATTGGGGACATTGGTGATGGGAATGTTGCACTGGTGATGGGTGGTGTTCTTTACACGACTGAAACCCAAATACAATCATGTATGTAATAAAGTTGGTTAAATAAAAAAATTAAAACATTAAAATAAATAACCCTTCCTACCTTCCTGTTAATTATCTTTATTGGGGGTTTGGGGCCACATTTAGTGATGTTTGCGGACTAATCCCTGCTCAGAGCTTGGGGGTATTCAGAGGACTTTTTGAGCTGAGGATCAAATAGAGGTCAGCTCCTCATAAGGCATTTGCATACAGTACCTTCCCCACTAAAATCTCCCATTTTAGAACTGTCCTTTTAGAGCAGAACTTTGGCCTCTTTAGACACTCCTCAGCGGTGGCAGTATGCTTCCAAAAACTCAATAACTCAAAGTCTGGCATGAAATCGATCTCCCCATTTATTTTTATTTTGTTCATCTGAAAAATAAAGGGTTCATGTGGAGCTTTCACTTGAGGCTAGCTGACAAATAAATGTAATCATTTAAAGCCAGTGGTTCCCAAACAACAGGTCTGTCCTCAGATCACCGAGTGGTGGATAAAAATGCTAAGGCAGAGGTCTGGGATAGCATTCAGTAGGAGAGTGCATGATTTACATGTGTAAAAGTCTAGGTTTGATACCAGGCACAACAAAAACAATAGCAGCAGCAACAAATAAACCCACAATGAATTTCTGGAGGGTTGGAGAGCTAGCCCAAAGGGTAGAGTGAGTGCCTAGTTCTGGCATCAGCACAGAGGTTCCATCTTGGCACTCCATAATTGAGTGTACAGATAATTTCTGATTTTGGTGGTTCAGGAGTATCAGCAGCACTTTGAGAACGAGGCCACTGTCAGAAGCAAGGCCAAGTATCCTAGGAGGGGCCTTCCTTACACTCCCCAACTTCCTCATTGCTGCAGTTCTGAGTTTCTGAGCAGGAACCCAGGACTCTGTTTTTGATGAGTTCCTCAGATGATGGCTTTGAAATCCAAGTTTAGGAAACACTTTGGTGTTTAAAAAATATGACACTTCTGCTTCTGGCCAATATGGAATAACAGGAATTGGATTTATTTGCTTGCCTGAAGCAACTCAAAAGCTGGGAGAAATGTATGAAAGAATGTGTCTCAGAATCCGGACACCAGGCAATTCCAGAGCATGAGTCCGAGAGGGTATTATCTAAGCTTCAGATACTAGGGAGGGCCATGGACATTGGGTGAATGACAAATGCATTGATGAAAAGGGATTAGTAATGTTGATTTTCTTTCACTCTACAAAGAAGTTGTGTTGCTTCATGGAAGAATCATTGCCCTGAGTGAGTCACCAGCCCCTTTTCTTCCTTCATGTGGGACATCATGGCAGCACAGGTGCGTGTATGTTGAGATGATGAGATAACCACCACAAACAAATTTATAACATGTTCTTATTTATTGTTTTAAACTAGAGATATTATATAGCCAGTGCCCCTATAATAAAATAAAATAGAGATCTTGACCTATTACAATATATTTGCTCTTTTTATAGGATACATAAGAAAGTGCTATGTTGGCTGGTTTGAATAAAGGGCTGGCAAACAGGGAGAGGGTAGAATAAGAGCTTTCTTATATATCCTTTTTTCTGGTGAAATATTTTATAATGTTTCCATATTTCATCTTAATAAGAAAATGAGTTCACAAAATAAAAAATCCAAGCTAATTAGTTACCTTAAGGATTTCTTTAAATATTCAAACTTTATTTGTTTTTGTTTTTTTTATAAGTTCACTGATTATATAGTTAGTTAGGAAAACATGGACATGTACCATGGAAAGCAATTGTTATATTCTACCTATATCTATGTAATAATTAATTCTATTTATTATCCATATTTTAGCTGTTTAGAGGGGAGCTTCTAACAGTGCTGTAGAGGCCTGGGTGCCCTTCCCAGTGATTCTCAGTCAACCAGGCCAGCAATTCAATACAAGGGCTCACGGATGCAGTACTGTTTGGGCTCTGCAATAGCCTGACAATGCTCCAAGAACCACATGGTGGTATCAGGAACTGAACCCAGATTGGCTGCAAACCAGGTGTGTGCCCTAACTCCTTGACTGTCTCTCTTACCCATTTACTTTGTCTCTTATTCCTTTAGCATGTTATACTATACTATAGTCTCCCAAAATTGGCAGCAGATTACACTATTATCACATTTCAGTTTATTTGAAGGACAGATTGCTGTCATTATTGCCTGTTCATTTCCAAACTATGAGTTTAAAATTACTCAATGGTTCGGGAAACCTGACACAGTCTATACAGTGCCCAGCATTAATTATCAGTTCATATACACATTCCTGAGGTTGTTTCTAAAACCTACAAAATCATTCTATTTTATTTTATTTTTTATTTTTATAAGAATATCTTTATTTGAGCACCATGGTTACAAATATGTTTGTAGTTGGGTTTCAGTCATAATAAAGTATACCTCCCTTCACTAGTGCAACCTTCCTGCCACTAATCCCCCCATTTCCCTCCTCCCCCACCCCTGCCTGTCTTAGAGACAGGCACTTTATTTCTCTTACTTACTACCATTGTCATGATAGTTGTTAGTGTAGTTATTTCTCTAACTGCATTCGCCACTCTTTGTGGTAAGCTTCATGTTGTGGGCCAGTCCTTCCAGGCCTTATCTCTATTGTCTCTGTGGGTATTATTAACATACTGTCTTTTTTTTTTTAATCCCATAGATGAGAGGCTGAAGCAAAAGCACAGTGGTAGAGCATTTGGCTTGCACACGGTTCACACAGAACAAACCTGGATTCAATCCCTGGCATCCCATATGGCCCCCCAAGCCAGAAGCGACACCTGTGTGTCACTGGGTATGGCCCCAAAACCAAAAATATCCCACAGATGGGTGAGACTATTCTATGTGTCTCTTTCTCCCTCTGACTTATTTCATTGAGCAAAGTCATTCTACTTTAACCTACCAAGTGTCCCAAGAGTAAGATGTTGCCAAGGTCCTTACCTAGTTCTTGGTTATAGGTGACACACAGGGAAGATGAAGACTAGCCAGAGCCTCACCCTCACTGGACCATAGTCAATCCCTAGCTGGACTGACAGTTCTTCAGGGATTGTGTATTTCACTTGCTATTATATTTCTGGTCTTAGATGAGTCTGACCATGATTTTGACTTAGGCCAAATACATGAGGTATATTAATTTCTAAAACTTGGTTTGTGCATGTAAAACAAAAAATAAAACAACTTTTTTTTTTTAGAAATGTGAAGAATTAAAAGACTCAAAGAATAGACTTAACCAAAAAAACCAAGGGCAAAGAAAGTAATTTGGGGATTCTTAAAAATTAAGAAATAATTTATATTCTTCAAAGTTTCTGGTACCGTTAGGTTTTTCTCTATTCATATGTTCTCTCTACTTGCACAAACAATGTCAGCTGTTTCTCTTGATTTTCTCCTTACAAACATAGCAAAGGAATAAAAAAGGGCAATGGGAAAAGAAGCAGAATATGGATGTTTGTATGTGTGCATGTCAGTATAAACACTGATACCAAGAAATGAAAAATAAAGGTGCTTATCTATGATGAGAGGAGCTGTAGGAAAAGAGGTATGAAGTAGGTAGGGACAGATTTCTCAGCAGATTAATTTTTAATATGGTTTTTAGATTGTACCATGTGAGTGCATCAGATATTTTAAGCTAGTTTAGTTTTTGACTATCTGATGATGCTGGAATTTAAACCTAGACCTCCTATTTGTAAATATGTACTCCAGTCTTTTGAGCTATCTCCCAGTGCCTATTTTTTCTTTCTTCTTCTTTTTTTTTCTTTCTTTTTTTGGTTTTTGTGTCATAGGCAGTGCTCAGGGGTCACTCCTGGCTCTATGCTCAGAAATTGCTTCTGCAGGCTCTGGGGACCATATGGGGTGCCAGGATTCGAACCACCGACCTTCTGCGTGCAAGGCAAATGCCTAAGCTCCATGCTATCTCTCCGTCCCCCCCCCTCAGTGCCTGTTTTCACATTAAATTTTAAAAGTTGTGGGCTAGAGTGATAGTATAACAAGAAAGCTTGACTTGAGCATGTCTGACGCAGGCTTAATCTTAAGCACTACTTCTGAGCACTGCCAGGAATGAGCCCTGGACCAAGATAGCTGGGTGTGGCCTGCCCTCTCCTAAAATATTTCTCAAAGTATAAGTCTAATTATGAAACCTTCATATAATATACCTGGGACTGTGTCAAATAGGTTGAAGTTGCATAAACTGAGTAAAACAATAATAAACTGAAACCTTACAGTTACACATTTGAATGAAAAAAAAAACTCAAGAAATGGCCTCATTGATTTTTCTTCTGGCTGCCCTTTTCCACAGTTATATCAGATAGCTGGATGGGTCCTTAGAACATCTAGGAAAATAAGGGACAAATTTCTACTTTATATAATTTGTGAGGAAGAAACATTCTGGGCACCTCAATACACAATTGCCTGTATAGATGTCAGGATAACAGGTAAAGAACATAGGATCAGGGGGAAGATAGGGAACACACACACACACACACACACACACACACACACACACACACACCACTCATACTGTGTGCAAGGGCTGGGGAGATTCAGGATAGGAATGGAGGTATTTCCCAGTGTAAACATTAGAGGTTTAATTTTTGCAAAGCAGCTTTTCTGGTGAAATATTGCTGACTGTATTTGGAAATTGATAATATAATTCAGCTCTCCTCTGGGTATTGTGAGCATACTATGATTTTCTTCGTTGATATGTCTTCTTCCCCATCGTAGAAAAGTAGAAAGTCTGAATAATTTCATATTGGACATTTTCCCTTTTGGGGAATAATTTAAGCACTACCATATGTCTGCTTATTTTTTCTTTCTACTGTATTGCATGAATTGCTGGCCTTTAAAAATGCAAAAACAAAACAAAACAAACCCTGGAGAAGAGCCGGTATGAATGAATGAGTGTGTGTGTGTGTGTCTGTGTGTATGTGTGTGTGTGTGTGCGTGCGTGCGTGCACAATGTAGTGCACAATGACTCTGTTGATTGCCCAATCACTGGGCCACAGTAATTATCCAGGAAGGTGTTTGAAGACATGCTCCATTGAAGGGGAGTGATAACAACCTTCAGAAATGGTTTAATCCCCAGGAACTAAAATCAGTGTGATGGCAGCAGCACAAAATGGGAAGAAATAATCATTTAAATTGGACCCAAGAAAGAGCACATGAAGTGAGCCAGCTCTCAGCCAAGGGCATCAGAACAGGTTCAGGGAGCAGACATTTTGCTGGAGACTATTTCAGGAGGTTTTTCCACACTCTGAAATAGCTTGCTGCAAGGCACTCTTGGCGGTGGGTGTCTTTTGTCCACATGTTGTATGGTGTGATTGTCTTATATTCACAGTAAGCTGTCAGACTCCCAGGAGTAGAGGCCTATTTCTGAGGCATCCCAATCAGTATAGAATGAATAGTCTGGTTATTAGATTTTTCACAGCTCTTTTGCTTTTTCCCTGTACTGAAAAGTTCCAGAGCTAACTTCCTTCACATCAGAGAGCTGTGGAGGTTAAAGTTATCTTAGATTTGGAGCCATATCATTTACTTGAAAAGCGCTCTGATTCTTTAAATACACACACTTCATAAGCACTCAGTAAACTAGATTATTTAGGAAGCCTCTTATCTCGGAAAGCTGATTAAATTATATCAATCATCAAGACTTTTATTTCACAGATACTGAGAAAAAAAAATTAGAGCCTTCTTTTCAGGTGTCTGTGGCACTTTTAGAACATGACCCTAGCAGTATTCTTTAACATTCTCTCTGAAAGAACCACCCCTTGCCTGAATCAGGAGCAGCTAGGCAGTACTTTATCACAAAATATGGTATAAGTATTTTTATTTAAACACCGTTGTTTACTAAGTTCCTCCTAATACAGTTACTTCTGGCATTCAATGTTCCAACATAAATCCCACCCTCAGTATAATATTCCCTCCACCATCATCCCCAGTTTGCCACCTACCCCTAAAACTGCCCCATTAGCATGCACAAAATAATGTATTTTATATTGCTCATTATACTGCAATGGCTAATGGAATTATCGAAGCACTTAAGTAAAAGAAAATTTGTGAAAATTATGATAGCTCACATTAAGTCAATATCTGAGAGTTTACAAGACTGTTGCTAGTTGAGCTTTCTGTGGTATTTTTTGTTTGTTTGCTTATTAGTTGACTTCTATGCTGCGTTTCCATCTAATTTTGTGTGTTTCTGGGATATCAGTATAGAGAAATTTGGAGGTGTTATATGGCCACATAGGTGGGTGGTCATGCACTCCAGGAACTCTAGTCTGTAGAACTCGGTCTATGAATTTACATGATGGTGGCTGTGGCATGTGAGTGTGGCTGCTGGGCTTCAAGCAGTACTGAGGGATAGGGGGAGGCTGCCTGCCCCCAATCCCAGAAGACCCCAGAGTTCTCAACACAAAATCTGTGTGCTTGGAGTTTTTGTTGGTTCGAGAGAGCGGAAGCGGTTAGTTATTGAAGCAGTCAAGTTTGGCCTTTGGCAAGGAGGCAGCTGTGGGGTATGGCTGCAGCTGCCAGGGCTGCAGGAACTTAGCCTGCCTTTTTCTTAAGAGCGCCCAGAGTTTTTAGCCAGAAGACCCTTGAGAGTACCTGTGGATTTTAGAAGGCTTGGCTTGAATCTTTTCCAAGATTAGCCGCAAATCTGTGGAACTGGGCCGATGAGTTTATGCAGCTGTGAAATTCTGCTTCTCCTTTTATTCTGGGAGAAGCTGGCCACTAGAAGAGAGTCCACCTCCCTGAGAAGTCCAGCTGGAAACCTGCTCAGGGCTGAGTTTTTGTCACAGCCAGCATCCAACACCAGCCAGGAGGACGGTCCACCCCAGAGAACCTTCAGACAGCCACAGTCCTATCAGTCTGTGATTGCAACTTAATGAGAAACCTCCTGGCCCAAAATAAAAACAAACAAACAAAAAAGAGCAGGCAAGCTTTTCATGAATTTCTCTCTCACAAAATCATTCAGGTTTGTTATACAATAGACCTACACCAAGTTTGGGAAAAATGTTCAGTGTCTCTCCCCTAAGCCACCTCCACCTCACTGGGCTGGTCACTTTCCCTTCTGAGTGTTTCTGCCCTGGGCTGGCTTTAATTCCTTTTTCCTACAGTTTAACTTTTTCATTTTCTCTACATATCTACACAGACACAGCTACACAGGGCCAGCCACTTAGGGTCACACACAAAATCCATCCCTTGGCTTGGTTTTTCTCTCCAGATAATTTAGTTCAATCTTTCATCTCTCAGCTGAGAAAATTTGGGTCTTCAGGGATTACGTTTCCTGCCAAGGTCACACAGCTAAATCGTGGCCCAGCTGGAAGGAAACTCGGGTTCTCTGACACCCAGGCCAATCCTTTTCCCACTCATTACATTAATTTCCCACTGACTCATACAATAATAATAATTATTATTAAAAAAAAAAAAGGTCTTTCCTTTTTCTGGTGCCTCAGTCATCAAAAAGTACTCAGCAGGGCCTTGCTTGTCCTCTAGGTGTGTTCTGGGCAACTGGGTTGTTGCTCTCTCTGCCAGAGGCTAAAAGGAGAGGGAAAAGGGGTAAGTTGGGGAAGGGAGAATGGGAAGCACCAGGAGGCCCCAGCTCCACCCACAATCCTCCTCCTCAACCTCTGTTCTGAAGGCCACATGCTGATTAGGGTCAGAGTTCCTGAGGGGAATTCCCCGAATGTGCTGGAAACACGCCTGACTTCCCTCCTCAAATATCTATCTTAGATGCTTCTGACAAAAACACAAATGTATTGTATACTTCTGTAGCAGGCTCTTCCAAAATGACTGACTGGAACAAAAGACTGGGAAACTGTTAGACAGGACCAAGGCTGGTTGAATGTGGGGAGTGTGTGTATCTGGGTGTTCTATCTGCCACTCAGAGGTCCGGCAGGCTGTCATTAATGCATTCTCCACCGCCTACTGCCCCAGCGTTGCCCCGATTTTTCTAAGCCCTCCAGCATTGTCATTTCATTTGTCTGGCAAAGGAAATTAGAGCCAATGAATCCAAAGCCAGCCCTCCCCGGAAAAGATCTATTTCCAATCCCTTCAACTACCTTGCCAGCCAGCAGATTCCCCCAAGCCCCACCCCCCTCACCATTCTTCTGCACCAGAGTAAGGATGATTAAGTCTCCTCCATGAGGTGTGGTTTAGTTCAATATGTACTGTTGCTCCTGCAAATATGCTGGTGGGAGGCGGACTATGCATGTTATGTGCCATATGCCACTCTGTTGGCTGGCATGCAGCTGGAGGCCTGAGAAGCAAGGGAGTGGAAGCGGATATTCTTTCCACTTTTGAAGCAGCACAGGCTTTCATATTTTTTTGATCAAAAAAAAAAACCTCAAGATTTTTTTTTAATTTTCTGGGTCACACCAGCAGTGCTCAGGGGTTACTCCTGGTTCTGTGCTCAGAAATCTCTCCTGGCAGGCACAGAAGACCAAATGGGATGCCGGGACTCAAACCACTGTCTGTTTTGGATCGGCTGCGTGCAACGCAAATGCCCTATCGCTATGCTACCTCTCCGGCCCCAAACACCAAGATTTTTAAAGAAATATCTGTAGAAACGACTATAATTGTGTTAGTTCATCAAGGACTCTTTACACTGTACCCAATTTGCCTCTCAAAAAAGTAACCCAGATTCAATTAACTTCTTCAGAGTCATGAAAACATATTCAAATAAATAAACCTGACTGTGTATACTTGATATGTTCTGGGAAAGTTATGTGTAAATGGAATTTTTGCAAATTCTGTCATATTTCAAGTATTCTCAAGGTGATTTCAATTAAAATCGATACCATTTTGTAAAGCAAATAATGGGTTTGTAATGCAAATTGTTCACTCCCTACCTTATTTGTTTTGTAAGTCTGGACTATTGTATTTACATTTATTCTAAAAGCAAGATATACCAGTAGATAATGGCACTCAGTAATATAATGTAAATATTTTAATATAAATGAAAATGTTTTCAGTTTTAGAAACTTAATGTAGGAATTTGGGGGTTCTTTTTAAAAGCCTTTTTATACAAAGAACTTCTGTCTACACTAAAGTGACACTGCCCGGCAACATCAAGCAACAGTATTGAATTTGTCTTAAGAATATAAGAGAATTATTGTATAAATATTATATGTATCTGTGCCTTGCTTATAATTGCATAATAAAACATCGAAAGAAACCTAAACCTTCAAAAATAGAAAATCCATTAAAATAAAACAGATGATTTTATTTTCATGCAAGGATATATCATGCTTTCAAAAAGGACTACAGATCCTCATTGGGACACCATTTTCCCTGCTATGGAGACAATTTGAGAGTTTCAGAAGCTCCCATAGTGTGGTGAGAGCCTAAAGCATTTCTCAAGGGCTTTCCCCTCACTGTTGACAAGCTTGGGTACCATCAATGAGGCTGCTAATGAATATTTAGAAGACTGGGCTGGTGTGACTAGTATAATATTCACTTGAATTGTTTACTTAAAAACACTCTAAAGCTGGGATGAAGGGATGACAGAGTTTATATCTGACCTGGTCTGAATCTCTGATATCACCTGCTTCCTCATGCACCACTACCTGGAAGCTTCTGAGCATCATGAGGGCAGGTTTTGAGGAGGCCTCCTGGATGATCTCTAACACAACAAAGTGCAGGAGGTCTGCAACCTCAAGCCCTGGCATTGAACCACTATCTGGTGCAAAATCCAGACCTCCTACGTTCTGCTTGGGAGATCATTCTCCACCCTTAACTCTAAAGCCATATATGCATATAATTCAATGAGAGTTCAAAGAATTATACTATGTAACTAAAACAAGGAATGTTTTTCTTTCTTGTATTCCAATTCAGTCTGTGCTGCCACAATCAGACAGGCAGAAATCACAAGGACTTTTTCTTACTAGTAGAAATCTTGGCAGCAGATAATCAACTACTGCAGGTCTGTCAAATAGATGCATTTAATGAGGAAGTATTGAAGTTTTCTTCTCCTAAGATGTTTTTGTAGGAAACACACCCCTTGCTGTTTTTCAAGCTCTATTTTTCTCTCACCTTAGAAAACAGGCATTCCTGGCAGAGCGTCCCTCAGGAAGTACTTGCAGGCACTGCCAGAGTCCAACTCAAGGCCCCCAACATGCTGGGCCGGTGGCTTATCACTTGAGCTGTTTTCCTGGCCCCCTGCTTAGTGCTTTGTAAGAGAAAACTATATGTTGTTCCTTTTTCTCAGAATAAGTTCTAGAGATGATTTTTTTTTTTCTAATTTTGAAGCTGGAAGTCATTTGCTAGGATCAATATTGCCCATTTCTTGGATCTATTTTAGGGAAAGATTATGCTCTTTAAATTTACCTGATTAAAATAAGGTAAGCGGGGCCGGGAAGGTGGCGCTAGAGGTAAGGTGTCTGCCTTACAAGCGCTAGCGTAGGACGGACCGCGGTTCGATCCCCCGGCGTCCCATATGGTCTCCCCAAGCCAGGGGCGATTTCTGAGCTCATAGCCAGGAGTAACCCCTGAGTGTCAAACGGGTGTGGCCCAAAAACCAAAAAAAAAAAAAAAAATAAGGTAAGCATAGCAATTCTGTTTATAAAGATGTGATCCTAAAGATCTAAAAAAAAAAAAAATTAAAAGCCCTTCAGAAAAATTGAATGAGCGTAGGGAAAGATCTCCAAATTCTCACTGTGCTAACTTAGCGTGTGTGTGTGTGTGTGTGTGTGTGTGTGTGTGTGTGTGTATGTGTGTGACTTTAGGGGTCTTTCATAGAATTGTTCTTTTAATTGCACACAATATTTGCAAACATACAAAAAATTTCAATAGTAGATCTCAAGTTTTTTTAATTGTGACAAAGTCGATGCCCTTACAACCTCACCATTGAAAACAACTAAAAATGCTAAACAAAAATAAAATAATTTTAAAACAGAAATAGAAGCGGGTTAACAGAAACAAAGAATTCTGAATGGTGAAAGTGCTTTGATTTTAACCTTTTCCCTTTAGGTTTCTGTCAACTCTGACTGGCAATAACCTTGGCACAGAGGGCACCAGAGCTCTATAGGAGACCCTAGTGTAATGCCTTCAATATAAAATATAAGTGAACTTGATGCAAACTCACCCCCAGATTGGGGAGAACACATGGGCTTGCTTCTTGTTACCTTTATGCCATGTGAAGGCAAAAGTATAGCCTGAAATTTTATTTATACCAAAAAATGATGTTCTCTGGAGATAGACACCTTCAAATAAGGACCTCAAAATTTGCCAGTTTAAATTCCAGAAAATCTGACTTGACTCTTAAAACTTATAAAACACACAAGCAATCAAGATATTATGGGAGATATCCAAAAATAATAGAACCAGGCCCCAAATGACACTGGATATTCCCATTGTCAGTTATCCCTAAAATGAGTGTATGCTTGACTGGCAAAGGTAATAATAGAAGGCATTAAAAGTACGTATGGAAAATAAATTAGAAGTAATAATACTTTGAATTTGAAAAACAGAATTGCCACAAATAAAACATATTATTGGCATAATTACATAAGCAGATATGTGAAATAGAAGATTAGACAGTAAACATAAATAAAAAACTGAACCAGGGATAAAACTCAACAGGGGAGTATTTGCCTCGAATGAGCAAGACCCTGAGTTTGAGCCTTAACTTTATAAAAATAAGTAATAAAATACATCAAAAAGTTAATTGGAAGAAGTAGTTCATAAAGTAGACCAGAGAGACAAAGATACAAAGTATGAAAAGGAAGACAAGAGATTTATTAATTTTTTACATAGAGGTATTTCAGAGAACCAACTAAGCTTTAAACTTTAGTAGTAAAAAAGGGAAATGCAAAGTGAAACAATGGAATAATATTTTACCCTTCACCTTTGGTTGAAATTTTGAACCTAGTTCTGGTAAGGCTATAAAGATATAGGAACTATTATACTTTGATGGTGAAATTGTAAAATTGATGCAATCATTTTGGCAGACATTTGGTGATATCTAAAGATACTAGGTGTCTACCCTAGAAAATTCTCATTTGTAAATCACAAGACTATATACAATGCTGTTTACAGGGCACTGCTAATATTATAAAGTGACCACAACCTAATAATTACCTCTATCATTTTTCCCTAAATTCCTACATATTCCTATTGTTCAGGGAAAGAATATTATAACCAAAATTTAATTATTGTTCATAAATTGATTAAGAATTTAAGTAAGTACATGACTGAAACCCAAACAGAATCATGTATGTAATTAAGGTGTTTAAATAAATTAAAAAAAAAAGAAAAAAAAAGAATTTAAGTAAGTAAGTAAGTAAGTAACAATTTCTGCCTTTTTCCATTCAGGAGATTCCTTGGTTCTGTAAAAAAAAAAAGAGTAGAGTTAGAATAGGGTGGTCCTTCTGGGGGCCATCTTGGTCATTCATTCATTCATTTAACTAAACATTGCAGAAGTCATTCCAGAAGATTTTTTTCCTTTCTTTTTTTTTGGCTTTTTGGGTCACACCCAGTGGTGTCTCTACAAGCTTATAAGAAAAGATTTTTTTGGAGGAAATATTATAGTGGACAGATGACTTAAAAATTGAGAATAAGTGGTAGGGCATTTGCCTTACATGAGGCCAACCCGGGAGGGACCCAGTAAAAAGAAAAAAATTGAGAATAACTTTTAAATTTTGTTTACTAGAGTGGTTCTTTGTTTCTGTTGTAGGAGAATTCTTCATAAAATCATTAGAATTAACACATATAAATCAAAATATATCATGATACCTATAGCTAAGGTCAAGATATAGTTCTGGGGGAGCACTTAGCCCAATAGCATTGAGCTTGGATATTTATCTTCTTTAGAATGTGTAGAATTGGTTGCATCTAGAAAAATAAAATAACAATCGCCTGAATTAATATATTCACACACTGGTATATGCTTTCAAATAGACCCATTTGAAGCAATTTAAGAGCCTTAATTTTTTAATATCAGATCTCATTTTATATTAGGGCTTACCTTCACCTCTCCCCTGCATCTCTATAGAAGGAGTAGGCCAATTTTTCACATCTGGCAACATCTTTGATGTCTCATGGATTTCAGAAGGAGTAACTGTATTGAAAATGAGGTCATGTGCAGCCATCCTGAAATCAAAAGCTCCCTTCTGAGTTGTGTGGTTTGGTGTAAGCAGCTAATTCAAGGCTATTATCTATATTCCCTTTCCTCAAGAACCAGGATCTTATGGCATTTAATCTTAAAACTTCTTTTTAATTGAAGCAACATTACATTATATACACTGTATTATAGTTTATATATTTCAGGTTGGCATTCTTATATACCAGCACATGCATACACTGCTATAGGTTGACTAAAAATATAATTCTACCCTAAACCATACAACTGACCCCTTCTGCCCAGCTTTCCTATCTCTCTACCCCTTTCCTTCTGATAATTTTCATGGCATTTGGTAATGAGTAACTATCAGTGAAGCAATACTTCTATTGCCTTACCATTGATTATCAAGAAAACATGGCGAGAGAGAGAGAGAGAGAGAGAGAGAGAGAGAGAGAGAGAAAGAGAGAGAGAGAGAGAGAGAGAGAGAGAGAGAGAGAGGCTGGAATGTCTGTGAGGGAATTGGTAGCAAGAAATACAGTTCATCAGTGGGAGAGACCATCCTTGTCCCCACCAGAGAAGTCCATGGAAAGGCCAGGTCATGGTTCTTGTCTCTTAGAGTTCCCACTAATAAGCTGAAAACTATGTGAACTAGTGAGTTCACAAAGAAGTTCAGACATTCTTGTGGCATTACGGAGAATTATTTTGAAAACAAACAATAAGATTATTGAGGGATTGGTTTGTCATCAAGCATCAGTCAAGGCTCTGGGAATGTGGGAGACTTTCTTGAGAGTATTGTGTTGACTGTGAGTAGCGGAAGACACTTGTCTCCCTATGAACAGGGCTGTCTGTATCTTGCCTGGCACTCTGCAGGCCATTTGGAGTGGTCTTCATTTCCCTAGTGACCAATGAAGCCAGGTCCAGGGACAAGGAACAAGAAAGCTATAAGAAGAAATAAGCCTACCTGAAATATTTAGCTAGGAGAAGCAATGACCAATTGTTAAGCACTAAATGGCTTGAGAGAATACAAGTGTAAGTATTTGGGGAAAAAAATCTACAAATAAAGAAAAGCTGTTATTATTCCAACAGAAGGACTGGAGGAAAGCGCAGCAGGTGGATGTGCTTGCTTTGCATGCAGCTAACTTAGGTTCTGTCCTCAGCACCCCAAGCCCAGGAGTAATCTCTGAGCAGAGTCAGAAATAAACCCTGGGCATTGCTGGGTGCTTGCGGAACCAAATTCAATGCCAGGGATTCAAACTGGATCAAGGGTCAGAAAGATAGTACAAAGCAAGGTCTTTGCCTTGCCTGTGGCTGATATTCTTTACCTTCCACTCCTACCCCAGTATCATGTATGGCCTCCATACTGCTGAGAGTGACTGTTCCTAGAGCAGAGAGCCTGGAGGAAGCCCTGAGCAATGCCATGTGTGGCCCCTAAACAGAACAAACAAACAGAACAAAACAAATAACTGGGGTCAACTTATGCAAGGCAAGCAAGTTTATCCTTATACTATCTCAGCACCCAGAGACCCTACTTTTTAAACCAATTATAGTCAGGTAAACAACAAAATACTAGAAAGTTGATTCTAATAGTTCAACTTACATCACTTCATTAAAAAAAAAGCACTTTTCACTTAAAAAGCTTTATGAAGTTTCAACCTCAGAAACATGTGAAATGGGTCAGGCAGTGATTATTTTTATTCCCCTCCAGGAAATTGAGGTACAGCCCAATGGCACAGCTTACTCCAGGACCCAGGCACAATGAGTGGGTCCACCATGGTCTTATAGTCAATCTGCAGAGATCTGAGATTCCAAACAGAAAAGGTTAAATGACTGTAGCACAAGCCAAGCCAAAATCCTTTCCCTATTTTCTGTCCCCACCTTACTAAAATGTGTGCCTAGGGATTGGGTGTGTGTTTCACTTCCCTGCTTTGGCCTCACCTGCTGTACTTTCTCTGTCAGAGTTACATGTTCTTGAATTATGTGGACAAAGGAGAGCCTGCTTCTGTATCAGGGTAATTGCAGCATGGTAATATTTTGCATACTCAGCACTTTCTACCTAGATGTTATCTCATTAACCTTCCCCATGTCCCCGAGAGGCATGTATTACAGGCAATGTTGCTGCAGCCTCCATTGCTTAAAGAAAACAGTGCTTTAACACGCAGGGCCTGGTCCTTAGACTCTTCACCATTCAGGGCCATAAGACCAGGGCCAGGGACTTCCTTTAATGGGAAAAATCCCAGTGCATGTGGCAAATACCAGCTATTGCTTTCTTCTGAAAGAAAGGCTCTTGGAAGAGGTGTTTACTTCTCTGTGATGCTGTAGAAAAAAAATATATATATATATACAAATGCTTTTTGGTTACCTATTTCTTAATCCTTATAACAGTAGTAGTAGCAGACATGAACTATTATTCTCTTTTCATCAGGAACTCGGAATACTTGCCCAAACACACTCTGGTATCAGGTGGCAGAAGAGGATTTATTCACAGGGCTCTGTAATTTGCTTCTTGCCAGAGGGTTGCTTCATCCTGGGGGCTTCACATGCTGAAGGGAAAAGTGAGGATCTAACCCCAGAATCAGCCTGGAAAGCAATGCGGTCTTCCCTGCATTGCTGCCAGCACCAGGCTGAAAGAGAGGGCAGTGTAACGGGAAGGGGATGAGACTGCAGCAGGCAGTACTGGGCTCCCCAGATTCTCATCACAAGTCAGTTTCCAAACCTAGGTATTGTGAGCCCCTGGGCCTTTGGGGAGCTTTTGTTCCTGTGGAGCCCAGAATTGCGCAGGGCTTGTGAGGGGATTTCTCTGAAACCAGGTGAAAGTATAGGGGAGGTTGCCCCTCTGCCAGTGTCTGTGTCAGAGGGAGCTGCTGGAATCAAAAGCCTCTCCAGAGGCTTAAGGACATTTTGCTAAGTGAAATAAATCAGAGAAAGGCAAATACTGTGCGAGCTCATAATTGGTACAGCACAAAAAAGCAAACTCTGAGAGAAAGGCGGAGGTGTTTGTGGTCACCAGAGGCAGGGATTGGGGGTGGGGGTGGAGAATTAAACGAAGGTGGTCAAAGGTTCTCACTTGCATATCAGTTAAATTCGTCCTGGAAATGGAAGGTGCAGCGTATGGACTATGATTAAACATTGGTGAATGGTATATTTGAGCATTACCAGGAGAGTAGATCCTAAGAGGATCCTAAGAGATCCTGAGGCTAAAAGCAGGTTTTTAAAAATCTTTACGTGAAGATGGACATTAGACTTGCCATAGTTATTGTTTCACATTAGAAACAAGTCAAATTATCTTGCTATGCTGCTTTAATTTACACAGTGCTGAGTGTCCATTATAGCTCACTAAAGCTGACAGAAAAAAAAAATTATTCCCATAAAGTTTGGAAGAAAAAGAAATGCCCAGCTATAGCCTTAGTAAAATAAAGTGAATGTGCACATAATCAAAGCATCCCAAAACAACAACAACAAAACATGAGTCTTTAAAAACCAATTTTAGGGACCTGAGAGATTGCAGAGTTGGTTAGATGCTTTGGTTGGTTGGCTTGCTTTGCATGCAGCCAACCTGGATTCAGTTTCTGGTACCACATAAGGTCCCCTCAACCCCTGAACCAGGACTGATTCCTGAGCCCAGAACTAAGAGTAAACCTTGAACTTGGCCAATAAATAAATAATATTTTGTAAAATGATGAAGAAATTATTTTAATATGCTTTGGGGAATCATTTACATTAGCTTCTGGGGTTAATGTGAGAATCTTACTACTCATAGCTTTTATTTAAAACGGGTTATAGGGAAGAAATAGTTATGTTCTGGGTTAATTATGATCTATGTCACAGCTTCACAGCCAGTAAATCAACTTTGCAGATATCAGTTTTTAGCAGTTCCTGTAACTCAGGCCTAAAACTCAGGAAAAAGTATCCTAAGTAAAACTGCCTGATGACTTACACACAGTGTGCTCTTCTGGATGAGGGCCATCAGAGTGACTAACCCAATCTAGTCCTCATTTTTACTCTTGCATGGAAAGGTAGATTCAGACTGGGAGCAGCACTGCTAATAAACACCCCGGAAATAATCGGCCACCTTCCCCGAGGCTACTTTTCTCAAGCAACGTCCTCATTCTGAGCATGTGACTGACTAATCACGAAGCTCTGATAAGTAGTGTGTGTGTTCAACATAAATTATAAACTGGATGGCAGGATGACGTTTTGACCTGTTCGGGATAAAACAGGTAATTCCAGCTTTGTTAGATTGGACTTCGAACCTAATGAATATTATGGGAGGTCTGTAACTGGTTCCTCATCTTCATAAATTACAGTAACATCTCTAGATTGACAAATTTCAAGTAGTCATTTGGCGATATGTCTTTCTGACTTAAATAGGTGATTAATAAACTGTTAAAACACTCAAAGTTTTCATTGTTGTCCTTTTCCAAAGACTGATTTTTATCTTCAGCGGTTCATATCAAGGTAATATCATTTTAAAATGTATATATTTATTTACTTACTATTTGAGGCCCTTTCTGGCACAGTGTTTGGGGGAGATTTTTCCCTGAAGTGCTCAGGGGATCAGATGATGCTCAGGCTTGAACCTGGGAGTCCTTGTCAAGCACATATCCCTGCCCCTTGAGCTCTCTTGCTGTTCCTGTCAGAGTTGAGCAATTCTCCCTTAAATGCAGCCAGAGTCTTTCCAGCTTTGATTTAATTTCCTCTCTCAGTTAGGTCTTCCCAAGTCAAGTGGAGTAACTGCTTGGTATCCCATCCATAAAACCTTCCAAGAACTACAACAGCAACAGGCTTCACCCTGAGGCTTCTCTAATAGACAGAACCTGATTGCATTTCACGTTCCATTTTGATGCTGTTTTCCCCAATAGAGGACTTTTATTCGTTTGGCTTCTCCCCTCTTTAGTGTGGATGCATTTTGGGTGTTAATTATTTCTCTGTGAAAAACCCACTGCCAGTGAGACTCCAGCCAAGTCAAACCTTGGAGGGTGTTTCTGCAGTCTGGGAGGTTGGGGATGCCCTTTGGCAAGCTGCAATGTTTCTGCCGTGCAACACAGTAATGCCTAGTAAAAAAGAAGGGGTCTTCTCCCAGGGATTTCTCTTTTCTCCCACAGCTCCCCAGAGTGAAACATCAAATAAAACCAAGGATCTCCAAGCAAGGCTACAGGGAATGGAAGCAGTGATGGCTGTGGGGTCTTCATTCATTTTCAACTGGGGAGCCAAAAAAGAGAAGCATACTATTTTCCATATAGTTTAAAACCAAAAAACTCCACATTATCAGGGGTCTGTGCAATAATACACTAGGCAGGGAGCTTTCCTTGTGTGTGGCTGACATAGGTTTAATCCTCTGTACCCTGAGGCTATATGATGCCCTAAATCCCCACCAGGAGTAATCCCTGAGCATATGCCAGGAGCCAGCTCCAAGCACCATGGGGTTTGGCTATACATAAAAACAAAAATGAAATATGAACATCACCACAATGCAAGTCATCACTGAGGACTCAAGAAGTGAGATAAAGGAGACTCAGGACAGTGAGATAACACTAGTGGTATAGACTCAGGGAGATTGTTACCAAGAGGTGTTTGGGAGGAGCAGAAGACATGTGCCATAGAATTTCAATATTATTGAGCCAGCTGTAGAGAAGGGCATACACAGAGTGTTCTGAAGGCACAGGGAAGGGGCCTTCAGAGGGGTGTGATTTTGGGGGAGAGGCCAAATAGAGCAGCTGTAAATGTTGAGAGTGAATTAGGCTAAGAAAACGAGACTTGGGAGGAATTATGAGGTATGTGACTCTTGATTTTCTAGTCTTACTCTAATCTTTTATGTTTTATTATTATGGCACAGCTAAAGTTGATGAAATAGAAAATCTTTTTAAGCCTCGAGGGTGGTGTGCATTTCAAGGGTCATTTCCCATGAGTTCACTTCTTCATATTTTGTATCTGGATGAAATCCATTTTATGATCAGTGAATTCCATATTAAAACAAGGAAGCTACTCATCCCATAGGAAAATCTGTGAGGGAGTAAAAATGAATGCAGTTTTGATCATTATGATGTCAGCGACTCTGTAAATGGGCATGTTTTTAAGTATTCCAAGAAAACTTCAGTAACATGGACTGAGGAGGAATCAGAATGACTGAAAGTTTATCACTTAGAATTGCTTCATTACTTTAATTTGTGCATTTCTTAGGTTAACAAAGAATTGCCTGTGAGAAATCTGTAATAAATAGATGAGAATTATTTCCTTTGTTTGTTCACTCTCTCCCTAAAAGAGTTCCTCAATAGCAAGAAATACTGGAAAAGAGACTGGTTTATTTTGTCCAGTATCTTGACTTTTTTTTACATACTTTATGTATTATTAAAAAAATTTCTTTAGTAGGCATAAACTTTAGCTAAGCCTCTGTTAAGTTTATTTTTGAATTATGAATATATAAAGAAAATTTTCTTTGAAAAGTAACTCCTTACATTAACATTGAAACTCTGTATGCTTTTTTTCATGAGACTTTGGTCCTCATATAGCAATAAAAAGATAAACATACCAATAGACTCTCAGGCGAAAAAACAAATGAACAGGAAATTCAGGGCAGCAAACATAAAAAAATGGACTTAGATTCTTTAATGATAATTAAAAAGAATTTCTTCTCTCTCTCTTTCTCTCTCTCTCTCTCTCTCTCTCTCTCTCTCTCTTGCTTAGGTATTCCTCCTGGTTCTGAGCTAGAAACTTAACACTCTTGGTAAGCTTGGGGTATCATATGTATTGCTGAAGATCGAACTTGGGTTAGCTGCATGCAAGTTAAGTGTCCTTCCCACTGTACCATCTCTCCAGCCCCCGAATAATTAAAGCAAGGTATCACCAGTCAACTTGTCAACAACTTTTGCAAAAAAATTAATTAATAACATAGGTCTGGTGGAGTGTGGGAATATGAGTGCTATTTTATTCTATATACAGAGATATGTATGAGTGTTTATTCTGGCACTGTTTTTCTCTATTTTTTTGTTTGGTTTGGTTTGTTTTTGCTTTATTTGGGGATCACACCCAAATATGCTCAAGGTTTGCTCCAGACTCTGTGCTCAGAGATCACTCCTGGCAATACTTAGAGAAACCATATGGGGTTCTGGAGAATGAACCCAATCAGGCAAATGACTTACCTGCTATATATCTTGCTGGTCCCTCTACAATTGGAGGGGCATACCCTGCTATGCTCAGGGGTTACTCCTGGTTCTGCATTCAGGAATTACTCCTGGTAGTGCCCTGGGGACTTTATGGGATCCTGGGGGTTGAGGCAAACACCCTATCCACTGTCTAGTACAAAATTTAATATAATTTAAGTATCCATTAATAGAGAACTGATTAAATAATAGAACATTCTTAGAATGAATACTAGCTAGTCTATTTTAAAAGAATAATGAGTAGCTATATATAATTCTTTTAAATCTTTAGATAAAAGAACAATAAAAGTTACATGGGCATATGTGGAGATGTTAATAGTCATATCTTTTGAAAAGATCTATAGAAAACTGTTGTAGTAAGTTGTCAGTTTTGGAAAAAAAGAGGACTCAAGAAAAAGAATAGCAGAGTTGTACTTGTCATTTTTATACCTTTCTGTTTGGTTGAATCTTTGCAAGGATTGTTTTATATTATTTTCACTTTCCCCCTTCTTCCCTGTGTGGTTCCCCTTTTCACATTGGGTAACAGTTGCTAGATCACACACATGCTACCAGGAATCCAACATGATAACGTGGGGTTCTCAGAATGGTACTTACGGTTTTAAGACTATAAGGCAGGAACTATATCCCCTGACCCTAGAATGCCATTGTTTTAAAGTATAAAAAGTAGTTTCATCTTATTTGGGAGGAGCTGATAGTGCCAGAGATCAACCCAAAAACTCATGGGTATAAAGCATGTACTTTTACCATTGTGCTACATCTCTAGCATGAAATGGGATTTAGTTGTATTTAATCTAATTGTGACGCCAGGGACTGAATCAGGCCCCTACATGAAATGTGATTTTTAAAAAGTTTAGAAGAGTAGGTAGGGGCTGAGCTATAACAATGCTACAACATATATCTCTTCCATGTGTGTGAACCTGGCTTTTATCCCCCAGCATTTCAACACACACAAACACACACACACACACACACACACACACATACACAAAGAAAACAAAGGAGTAGTGTTGGCAGTGGTACTTTTCAGTGGTATGCTTAATTTTTCAATTCAAATAATTGAACATTTAAAAAGGGCTAAGTTATATCTTCTTGGCTTGACATGGCAAAATATTTGCAATGTAAGAAGAGAAAGAGTAAGTATAGAGTGGCTGGAATGTTGGGGCCTTGTTACCAGTTCCATTTTATCTCAGTGTAGATGTAGTTATATATTCTATCTAAAAGTTTGAAAGAAAATTCCCTGAGCTATTACCCAATGTGATTGAAGAAATCTTCTTTTTCCATGCACCACTTAATGCGTACAATGTTCAAGATGATCAGCGTGGAAGGAGGACAATGTGCCTCCCACTCTTTTTGCATGAAGCACTCAGGTCTGCTCTATGCAAAACTCAGGTTCTCATTCACCTGCTCTTCTAAATTTACCCCCCATCTATTTTTTTTAACCTTTGTTGTGCAATAGGTGTGAAGTCTCTTCTCTTTCTCAACTTATCTATCCAATTCTTACCCAAGTAGGAAAACTGGATAATTAAAAAAAAATTTCAAAACCAACATTCAAACAAAATTTTGAAGATAGCAAAAGTGAAAAGGAAATGAACATATTTTAACATCCCACCAAGCAACAAGTAACCTGCTGTAAAGAGTCATAATGGGGGCCCGGAGAGATAGCACAGCGGTGTTTGCCTTGCAAGCAGCCGATCCAGGACCAAAGGTGGTTGGTTCGAATCCCGGTGTCCCATATGGTCCCCTGTGCCTACCAGGAGCTATTTCTGAGCAGACAGCCAGGAGTAACCCCTGAGCATCGCCCGGTGCGGCCCAAAAACAAAAACAAAAACAAAAAGAAAGAGTCATAATGGGAGAACCATGTCCCAGTGCCCTCAAGGACCACTCTTTCTACTTTTTCCGCTCATTGAACCTTGTCTTTCCCTCATCTGCTCATCAGTTCTTGGCCCTGAATTCAGAGACTGATGTTGGGGGCAGGGGAGCAGTAAGTAGTAAGTATGGAAATAAAAGGTGGTGAACCACATTCATGTGTAAGCCCCAGAGAAAAAGTCTTGTTTGTTATGAATATCACCTAGAATATTAGGAGAACATCACATTTTCATTCACCCAAATACGTTCTGATATTATTATGAAGATGTCAAGCCCATCTCATCCCAACAGTTTATGTTTTCAGTTACTCTGTGTCTTAAGATCTCAAAGCACTTAAATATCCCTTTAAGTCTTATTTGTAATTATATAATAATAAATGTAAACAACTAGTGGGAGGCCAGCAGTACCTGTGCATAAAACATCTCTCAGCACAAACATCTCCATCAGCAATGAGGATCAATTTTTAGTTACTAGTGAGAGCACTATTAAGCTTAGACGTGCCCCATTTCTGGAGGAGACTTACAAAAACGAACCTTCTGTTGAAAATATAAATCATATTTCCACTTCATTCAGAGAAACCAGAAGAGAGGACTATTAACAAAGAGTGATCAATTAGCATTTTCTAAAGCCAAGGCCACTATTTAAGCAATCAAGCAACTCATTGCGATTTGTCTGACTCTTCATTATTACTCTACTTATAAAACATGACCCATGAAACAAGAGAGAGCAATCCTCATAAGTTGGACAATATTTTAAAAACCAGGTAGACTATGTTATTGGTTTAATTTTACTCTCCAAAGTAGATATATTGAGGTCTATCTCCCAAAACTTTAAAAATGTGAAGTTTGTAGACCTCAGGTGATTAGGTACCATCCGTCCAGCCTTGAACCCTGGATCCCAGACATAGAAATGGCACAGTTCTTCACAACAGCTGCAGGAAACAAATCCCATCCGGGACAGCCTTAATACTGCTGGGTCACCAACAAGTGCCAGCTCTAATATGATATCCTGACAATGAGGAAAACGGGAACAACTTAACCTAAGAGCAGGTTATCCTACCTTACCAGCTTATGGTAAGACAAAATCAGAAGACTTGTCACCCTTTGGTAGGTCCAAAAGCCAAGATCGCGATTTACAGATGACTGGCTGCTAGAACCATGACCAGACTGTATATATCTTGGGACCAATAAAAAAGCTCTAGTCTAGGGTTTGAACTATGACCTGCACAATAACCATGATCCCCCGTTCCAAAGGTCTGGCAGAGACAATTGTAACGAAATGGGGCTTCTGGAAACACAAAGAAAGACGCTATCCTAGGTGCCATCCTAGGTTCAGCGCAAAGACCAAGACCACCAACCACAGAAGATGGATTAAAACGACACTGAGGGAACAGAACTTCTAGAACCACGAAGACTGACTTCATCATAAGTTCTACCCCTGGACCTGTGCAGATACTGAGATCTCTAGATAAAGAGGTCTGATTGTATCACCCAGGACGAAGCAGAAGTCTTCCAAACACCACAAAAGCACCACCGGGAGAGTAAATGATCCTGAACAGAGTCTATAGTTAATCCCATGACAATATACTCAAAGGACGAAGAAACCCCATATCTCTTAGGCCAAGTGTATTCCTTTTCAAATGACCCCAATATTTACTGTGCCAGGGCAGGAGGGATAAAAAAAGCAAAAAGCACAAAACATTGTTTATTTTTTGTTTTTTGTTTTTGTTTTTGTTTTTTTTTTTTTGGGCCACACCCGGTGACGCTCAGGGGTTACTCCTGGCTATGCGCTCAGAAGTCGCTCCTGGCTTGGGGGACCATATGGGACGCCGGGGGATCGAACCGCGGTCCGTCTCCTAGGCTAGCGCAGGTAAGGCAGGCACCTTACCTCCAGCGCCACCGCCCGGCCCCTATTTTTTGTATATTATTTTTTAATCTTCATTTATTATTATTATTTTTTTTATTTACCTATCTATTTTTGGTCGATTTTTTTGTTTGGGTGTGGTTATTGAAGTTGTCCCCAGTTATACTTATTTTTTTCTCTTCTTTTCTTTTCTTTCTTTATGTGCTATGCCATGTTTCTTATCTCAAGACCATGGCGTGTTTTTTTTTGTTTTTGTTTTTTGGTTTTTTTTTTTTTTTTTGTGGTGCTTATCGTTATTGTTGGAGTCCTCACTGGATATTTGACACTTCTTTTTGTACTGGTGGAGTGTTTCACCTTCCTTTTCTCCTTCGTCTCTCAAATCGACGATGAGAGCCTCTAGAAGGATTCCACCCATTTTCGGCGTATTAGACTTTTACCCTAGTTTATTACTTTTCTCTTCTTCAAACAAAACCACATAACTTGAACTAGCTAGTCCTGCCTCCCAATTAGAGGGGGAAATAAGGGAGGCACCAAGACCAAACAGGTGCAAGACTACTAAGTAGTAGGCTAGGTACAGAGGGGACCACATATTCTAGCAGCCCTGGGGGTGAGGGAAGAGGATACGGGAGGTAGGACAAAAATGGAGGTGTAGGGAGGACAAATTGGTGATGGGAATCCCCCCTGATTTTATGTAAATATGTACCTAAAATATTATTGTCAACAATATGTAAGCCACTATGATCAAAATAAAAATTATATTAAAAAATGTGAAGTTTGCGAATAGAATCTATACAGATCTAATCAAAATAAGTGGGGCCACTTATTATGACTAATATTCTTATTAAGGGGAAATTTGGGGTTGTAGAGATGATACATGGATTACGGCAAACCTGATTTGCTTGTGGACAACCCTGGTTTAATACCTGACACCACATATTGTCCCCTGAGCATTGCCAGGACCCGTGTGCACCAGCAGGTATTGCCACAAAGCCCCAAAATTGAAAATTATTCAATTAAATAAAAGTGGGGAATTTGAATACAGAGACATCATGGAAGCAAATGTAAACTCCCAAGAACAACAAGAGAGAAGGATGGGAGTGATACATCGATTGACAATGGAAGCAATGAGATAACCAGAAATGAGGAGAAAGGTAAGGAACAGATCTTTGCCCAGCAGCTTCAGAGAGAGCACAGTTCAGCCAATATATTGGTTTAGGTCTTGTGGCCTCCAGGACTGAGACAGAATGGTTCTACTTATTAAACAGATATACACCCAGTTTGTGGCAGACCCAGGAAACTCCCTCAGCACCTCAACTCCATGTCCTAAACAACAGTCAGCAAAGGGCGTGGGGGAGTGAGTGAAAGCTGACCCTAGTCCAGCATGGTGTGTTTATATGACAAAATGAGTAACCAGAGTTCAGAGCTTTTCCATTGTGGCAGAGGGTTTTTCTGGGAACACTTGGCCCAGGAAGTCATTCCCTTCCTGTGGAATGCGGAGAGTCTGCTAAACCATCTGCCTGTGGCCAGCAGAAAGCAGAGGTCCGGAGCCCGACCCATGCTGGTGGGAGCAAATTCCCTATGAGACCTTTGCTAGCCTCTGTCCTGGGCTCTGTGCAGGGTCTAGCACTGTTCACATGTATTTCACAGATAATACCAGGGACCTTAAAGAGGGACGGGAGTCCTAGGAGGAAAGTCCTCCAAGGCCAACCATGGAGAGAATTTCAACACTGGAGTCTGAATAGTTCAAGAATATCAGGAACTGGATCCTGGCAGGCCAAGAAGTTTTGTTCCTTTGTTCTTGTTTCGTTTTGTTTGATCTTTCTTTTTAAAACTTCCTTCAAGAGGCACAGTGAGCACTAAGGTTAGACCCCATTGCATGATTTTTCAGGTGTGTATTTGTAAGACAATTCTTTATTTTCAACTCCGTATGCATCGTTCTGTTATATGACTTCAGTTCTTAGTTCAGCCTTATCTTTATTGTGAATACAGAAAATAAAGACAGAAATCCTCAGATGTTATTAAACTGAGGCCTCCTGGGCCTTTAGTCCCCACTTGAGGGAGTCTGAGAGGCCTGAAACTGCCGTACCAGGAAGGACACTGAGCTGTGTGGGGAAACCCCTCCCACTCACATCAACCTTAGTCTGTGCAGAGGGACAAAAAGGCCCCACTCAGCCTTCAGCTTTTGTTTTCATTCATTGAGCAATTCCTAAGACCCAGCTCTTCCCTTTTGTCTGGAGTAGGCCAGGGTAGGAGGGGAGAGGGGACTGACATAGAGGAACCTAGAAAACAATGTCTCCGATTTTTACTTCATCCTTAAAAAAAAATAAGACTTCCTATGGCACATTTTTTAACATAGAAAAAGAAATTGCATGCTTGTTGTTGGGAAGTATTTGAACAATTAGGTGTTTTCCCAGGAACTAAATTTCAAGATCAACAAAACTGACTCCTGCCCAAAGGAGGAAAAGTGGAGTTGGAGATATCATCCTTCCTCAGCAATTTGGAATGAGGTGTGTGTGGCAGGGGAAACCCAAGGGTCCTCTAGCAGTGGCTGCAGGGCTCAGGGCCCAATCCAAGTGTCTGGAGTACAGCAGGAAGGCAGTTTGGACTCTCTCTCTTGCTAGTACTGGACTGGTAAGATTGTTTTTCTGAGTGCCTCTTATTTGTCTGGCTTTTAAATACTTATTATGTCCTTTTTTGTTTTCTTTTTGAAGAGTGAGAGAAGCAAACTTTCCACAGTGTTAACTGCTGTGGATTTTTCCTCCACCGTACAATCAAGAGGCAGCTAGGCGGTTCTGAGAGGCATGATTTATTTATAAACATATCTGGAAATATTTTTAAAATTAACAAAAAACTCCAAAGGTGGGGCTGGGTGTCAGCCAAGTCATGAGAAGTGAGATGTTTATTCTGGAGGTTGGCACTGGCCCCTCCCACAGGTAGTTTTAAAGTAATTTGGGGTCAAGTGGAAACTGCCTGATGTTGCTGACCTTCAGCTATACAGGCAGGCACTTGAGCTGGCAAGGCCATGGAGAGGAAAAGCTCTAAGCTTACTTTAGAGGCCAACCTGGCTTTCAGAATTTCTGGGACATGTTGCCTGGAGTATTAAAGAACTGCTCCCCAGTCTTCCATGTAGCCTGTTCCTCACCTTGCTGCTTCTCTAATGGTTTCTCCTTTGTGGGCTGCCTCATGGGCAGACACACACAGCACACAGACAGCAGCTGGGCCCACAGAGAATGGCACTGTGCTTAGCTGTGTGGATTTCTTCTGCCACATGGTTATTTCTCTCTTCTATTCTTTCTCTACATCCTGGTTCAAGTGTTTCTTCAGTGACTTCACATGCAAGGTAGCAAGAGGATGTGAGACCAGAAGACATGGAGAAGGGAATAAGAGACCAATGAGAAGAAATTGAGGGGCCAGAGGTTTAAAAAATAATAAGGGCTAGAAGAAAAGGAAACAAAAACGGTGGATAATGCCAGGTATAGAACAAACAGTGGGCAAAATAAAAACAGAGTGTCCTGCTGAGAGAAAGAATTCAAAAATAGAAAAAAAAGTTTTGAGAAACATGAATACAAACAAACTTAGAAGTTCCTACAGAAAAAATAGAAAAAGCAAGTGGAACTCCAACAGGAAAGAGGTGTGAAATGAGAAATTCATTTGAAGAAAAAAAAAAAAACAGAGAAATCCTTTGTATTGTGATTGTAAGTTAGTAGAAAACAACAGAAAGGAGGGAATCCAGGATTGTTTATTCCTTGCAACTAACTAACAAAAAATTATTATTTTTTAATCATGGAAGAAATGTCTATAAGATATGAGCCTTTCATACTATCGGCCTGTCTCTTGCTCATCTTAATCTCTTGGGACTCTTATAAGTATAAGGAAACCCAGCTTGAGGAAAACCACATTTTCACTCCAATGACTTTTATATAAAGTTTATTTTGGAAAGATAAATTCTTACAGTTCTTGGAATGTAAGTTCAGTTATCTGTCTCCATTGGTGAATAATCTTCAACTTCTTATTCTCTCTCAATGCAAGAGAAAATGATGAAATGTATTAGCCCCTTCAAAATGTGCATTAAAAAGTAAAATAATTATTTGCATGACTCCTATTTCAGAAGTTGCCTTCCCATTAGTAAGTTAGAGGTTGCCTTGTAATGTTTAAATAATTTAACAAATGGTGTAATAAAAAAAATGTAAGTAAAGCATAAACGAATAAACACAACACGTACCCAGGAGAAGTAAAGATTAGTTATTTCATTATGGCAAATTACTGTTACTAACTATTGTGATAAATTACTAAAATATGCCTCTCCACCCCTTCTATAATTTCAGGTTATTAATTTTATTCCTATACAAGTAATTCTTTCCTTGTATGCCTCTCCTGCCCTATTTCTCTAATGAGGAAACAAACAAAAATTTAATAAATAGACGAAGTGCTCAAATTGGGGCTGAAGCAAATGAAAAAAGATATTAGAAACAAATAACATTATCAGCTTTTAGCCCCATAATAAACTCTTATTTATTTAGAGCCTATTAATTTGGAATTTATAATAACTTGATTGGGATCTGGGCAGAAATTTGCCTTTATTTAGCCAACTCTGTGTTGCTAAGTAGTGCAGAAGAATGATGTAAATGAGATTACAAGGGGAATGTTTGAAATATATCTTTGAGCACTTCAGGCAATCTCTTATATATGAATAATTAATATAAGAATACATTCATCCCTATCCAATAATTATCTGGTAATTTAAAAAGAATCTGCAGGTCACCCTGCAGAATAGGAGCATTTGGGTTCATCACTAAATAGTGCTATGACCAGAGGCAAGGCACTTAACTTTCTTCAACTTTGTTTTTCTCACCTGTAATAAAAGATTCCTAACACCAGTTCTTCCCCCTTTGAAGAGCTAGTATGAGTTTGAGATGTGAGAATAGTAGGAGTTCATTTTAAAATCCATGTGGTAATGGAAAAATGTATTTTATTTAATGTGAATTTACCATTCATATATATATATATATATATATATATATATATAAATATATTTGGTTTTTGGATCATACCCGGCAGCACTCAGGGGCCACTCCTGGCTCTATGCTCAGAAATTGCTCCTGCAGGCTTGGGGACCATATGGAATGCTGGGATTCAAACCAGTGTCCTGCATGCAAGGCAAACACCCTACTTCCAAGCTATCTCTCAGGTCCCATCATTCATATTTTTTTTTATGAATTTAAGCTAATCTTCTCTCTTCACCAATTGTCTACCCCATTGTAGTTTTATGCTTTATGTAGCTTTGGTCAAAGGAAATGTCATAATAAATTGAGTATGTTTATGATACAAACACACACAAGAATATAAACATTCTTTTGATTTTATTTTCGAAGGGGGACTTAGGCCACACCTAGCTTTGTTCAAGTCTTACTCTTGGCTCTCTGCTCAGGGATTTTTCCTGGCAAGACTCATAAACCATGTGTGGTGCCAGGGTTCAGATAAACCAGACTTTAACCTTTGTACTACTAAAGCTATTTCACTTTCTTTTCACTTCTGCCTCTATTATATAGATCCTTGAGGTCATTTTGTTGCTCTGAATACACTAAATCTACTTAAATCACAGAACTGAAGAAAGCTATTCCATAAGATTTAAAAATTTAAGTGTGTCAGTTTTCTACACCAGTACCAGGAATCAGACCTTCTACCTTCTACCGCTGCCCGAATTTCATCAACTTACTCCAGAGTGGGTTCATGTGACACTCTGACAACTTGGGAACAGCAACAACCTGCTTTCAGCGCAGGGTTCTCTGCATTGCCACCTCACGGTGAGAAGAAACCAGAAGACACTTCACATCACCCTGACTTCAACATTGAATCTTACAGAAACCAGTATCTCTAACTAAAGAAACCTGAAAGTAACAACTGTGATTGTGAAGAGATTTTACTGGGACCACAAAGAAAGACTTTGGGGTTAGAGAACTTAATATGCCTGGGGCCTGTAGTTGGTCTTATGCCAGGATACTTCATGGGTAAGGTTTTCTTGTTTTTAGGCCAAAGATTTTTCCTTTCTATTTTCCCAAAATTTTACTGTGTCTATGCAAATACGCAACAACTGCCCCTGCCCACTGTTTTATTGCGTTTTTTATCTCTTATCTTTAAAAAAAATAGCTTACTAAATCTTTTGCTATTGTATTAATGACTTTATAGGAGATACAATAATTTTCACAAATATACTTGCTACTGAACTTTTTCTTCTCTTCCATTTATTTTTTAGGGATATTTTTGCTATTTTTTCCAATAACTTTGCTTTCTCATACCTTGAAACAAATGTATTATATGATTGGTTATGTCAACTGGATGATGCATTTTCTTTAAATAAAAAAAATAAAAAATACTTAGGTGTGAGAGTCAGATAGATCTGTCTTTAAATTCAATGTCTTTCACAAAGATGAGTTGACCAAAACAATAATTTCTATGGATCCCAGTTTCTTTCTTAAAAAACGAATATGGGCCTGGGAAATAGATAAGGGGTTAAGGCACATGCCTACACCCCCAGTTCAATCCCTGGTACCAAATGATCCTAAGCATCTTTGGGTATAGTTCTGGAAATCCCCAAGCACCACCAAAGTGGCCCTGGTAATCCCTGACACCACAGTATCCAAATAACACAGCATCCTTGTTACAGCACTGAAACAAAGGCCCAGTTGGCCAAGAACAGCTGGGATCCCAGGTCTCCTGAGCATCACATGGGAGATTGGAAGATCCTTACCCAAAATGAATAATGTAACGATTCTTTTTGTTTTGGTTTGGTTTTGGTTTTTGGGTCACACCCAGCAGCGTTCAGGGGTTACTTCTGGCTCTACACTCAGAAATCGCCCCCAGCAGGCTTGGGGGGCCTTATGGAATGCCTGGATTCAAACCACCATTCTTCTGCATGCAAGGCAAACACCTTACCACTGTGCTATTTCTCTGGCCCCAATATAATAATTCTTAATATCAACCTTTGAGGATTCTTCATAAGGACTAAATGTGATAATGTACATAGCACAACACCCTAGCACAGAGTAAGTACTCCAAAGAGATCACAACAATTAATGTGAACTGTAAGTTGTCTTGACGCTATGTTTGCATTGGATAACATGCTCAAGTCTGCTCACTTTGAATGTCTGGTTCCTACAACTTAGATTTCAAAATATGAAGTCAAATAGAATTATACTCACAGTGTTCTATGTGGTTTTATTGTTTTCAAACAGAAACAACCTATATTGGCTTTGATGAAAAGTGTGTCACAAAGTATTGAAACGACATTTCCTCAATTCTGAGACTCCTAGTTTTTCACATTTGAACGTTTTGGAAGTCAATTTGATCTTGCAGTCATTGTCAAAATAAACATGTCAGACACTAGAGGAAATGCTAAGAGGAATTGTTATTTGCTTGTAATGGGTGAATTCAGTCAAGTCTTTCAGAATAAAAAAATTTCAAAGTAAGGGGATGCTAGTGTTTTTGCTTTAGTCAAGTGAAAAATTCTGTTACACAGAGTTCCTTCAAGAGAAGACATTGAACTTCCTGAAAGATGTAATCAATTAAAGAAAAAATAATAAGATTCTAAATTGGGTGTGCTTCACAGGTCAAAGTTACTAGTATTTTTATAAAAGGGTCACCTCTACTTGGCAACCATTGCCAATGTTCCTGTGAATCCAAGGAAGCTTTAGAACGAGATTGGAGGTGGGTACAATAGGTAAATAAAATGTATGGTGTTTGTTCATTAAAAAAATACTGTGTGTATCCAATGCTGCATTTCTTTATTGCTCTCTCTCTAAATAAATTTACCTCTAATTAGACAAATTAATCTACTTTCTAGTAATTGACAAGCTCAGTAGAGAAACGAAAATTCTAGATGCCTAAAAATACTAAACATAATTAAATTTATGCTTAAGATGCTTGCACATTACTATATGGATATTATATCTCAACAAACATTTAAAGATTATATACAGATAACTTGTGTACCTAACAAAACATGAGCTTTATCAAAATGTAACCAGTTATAACTTTTGAAACATTAAGTATAATCATTTTTAGGATATAACTTCTAAGCTAAGTCCTAGATACATTATGCATGTTATTATGAATTTGGTTTTGGTTTTAAGGGGCCACTTCCAGCAATGCTTGGGGCAAGTCCTGACTTTGCATTCAAGAATTACTTCTAGGAGTGTTCAGGAGACCATATGGATTCTTGAGATTAAACCCGGATCAATTATGTGCAAGGCAAGTGACTTAGCCACTGTGCTATATCTCAAGCCCCCATATGCATGTTATAGAACAGTGATATAATAATTACAACTATCATTTATTAAATATAGCTTGTGCCAGATACTTGCAAAGAGTGCACAACTATTTTATCGAATTTTTGCTCCATTTAGGATTTCTTGCTCCTTTATCAAAAATTAAGTGATTGTATGTCTGGGGAACATTTTCTGAGTATTCAAGCCTATTCCACTGACCTGACGGTTTGTCTTTATTCCAATACCATGCTGTTTTGATAAATATTGCTTTGTAATACAGTTTAAAGTTGGGGAAAGTAATGCCTCCCATATTCTTTTTCCCAAGAATTGCTTTGGCTATTCGAGGGTGTTTATTGTTCCAAATGAATTTCAAAAGTGCCTGATCAACTTCTTTGAAGAATGTCATGGGTATCTTTAGAGGGATCACATTTAATCTGTACAATGCTTTTGGGAGTATTGCCATTTTAATGATGTTAATCCTGCCAATTCATGAGCAGGGTATGTGTTTCCATTTCTGTGTGTCCTCTCTTATTTCTTGGAACAGAGTTTTATAGTTTTCTTTGTATAGGTCCTTCACATCTTTAGTCAAGTTGACTCCAAGATATTTGAGTTTGTGTGGCACTAATGTGAATGGGGTTGTTTTCTTAATGTCCATTTTTCCCTATTATTGTTGGTGTATAGACAGGCCATTGATTTTTGTGTGTTAATTTTGTTATTTTATCAAATTTTAAAAGATCTGAGAAGATGGCCATTATTATTCCTCACCTAAGGAGGTGAATATTAGTATTTTCACAAATGAAATAGCTCATTGAAAAGGTGCATAGAAATTAGTAGTTTACATGAGGACACATAGAAGGAAAAGGTCAGGAAGAGCTAGAATATGGAAAGTTTCATTTCAGGGCTTTGCACTTAAGTGCTTTTTTTATACACTCCCTTAAAAATAGGGTGGGCTATTATGAGGAATAAGAACTCTTAACAAGGAAGGCTCCACTACAATAATGGCATTGACTTTACTCCAAAGATGGTACTTATGACACCATGACAACCTAGGAACAGCAACAGTCTGCTTTTAGGGAAGATTCTCTGCAATGCTACCTAATGATGAGATGAAACCAGAAGACACCATACATACCATGCAGCCTTCAACATAGGACCTGTACAGAAACCAGAATCTATAACTGCAGAAACCCGACAGCAACAACAGTGATGGTGAAGAACTGTTTCTGGGACCACAGAGAAGGTCAAAGGGGTCAAATAACTTTGTAGGCCTGGAGCCTGGAGCTGGTCTTATGCCAAAACACATCAGAGGTGAGGTTTCCCTGTTTTTAGGCTAAAAGTTTCTCCTTCCAATTTCTCCGATATTTTGCTGTACCTATGCAAACAACTGCCACACACACTTTTCAATTCTTTATTTTTTTATTTTAGATCTCCTATTTTCTTTATATTTTTTGATAACTTTGCTTCCTGTCATCCTAAAACAAATGATCAGTTATGTCAACTATGATACATTTTCTTTAATAAATTTATTTAAAAAGTAGGGTGGGCTGTGGAAAAACTTAGGGGTCGGGATACATGGCTTTATATGCCAGAACCCAAGTTTGATACCTCCTACTACATGGCCACCTGAGCATCAATGACCATAGCATCTTCACATTTTTTCTCCTGTCACCAGGAACAGCCAGCCCCATTTTCACACAGAATGAGTCCCACAGTCAAGTTACTTAATCTGAGTTTTAAGGCTTGTCCTAGAAGACCTGGAGCACACCAGCTGACTCACCTTGAAGATCTAAACCATCCATCCAGGTTGGCCAAGTATCACGAGGAAACCCCAAGACAAAGAAAAAAAATACATACAATAAAATCCATATAGTTCAATATAGAGCCCTTGCTAGTCATGTGTGAGGCTCTGAGTTTGAACCCTGGCAATGAAAAAAAAAATAAAGAAGCAACCTATATACAGACTCTGGTTTTATATCACAGAAGGGCACCCTAAAACTCAGGGTAAGTAAAACTCAGGGTTGACCTGGCTCTCATTCTACGTGAAAATGGACCCAGCTGTTCTTGGCATCCAGAGAGGGTGAAAGTGAATCACAGCAAACTTGTTGCCATGGTGACAATGAGACCTGTACAGTGCTAGCTCAGCTCTATAGGAATGAATAAGTGGTAGTGGAAACAAGACTTAGTCAGGAAAGATTTTAAAATGTTGCATTTCGGACTGGTGAGCTAGCGTACATCACCTACCTTACATGTGGACAAGGGGGTTAGTCTCATACTCCAGTGAGCCTGGAGTGTCTACTATGCAAGAACACAGTAATTAAATCATTGTAAGAAAAGTATCTTGACCGCATCATACAGCTTGTAAGTTGAAAAGCCAGGATTCTTACCTGGGCATGCCTCCAAAGATTGTTGGAGCTCAGTATCTGACAATTTGATGCTTTTCTTAGGGGAGCATGTTTCAGACCTGCTTTTCTTTTTTCCATTTTCTTTTGGTCTTTGGACCATATTCAGCAGCACTCAGGGTTACTCCTGGCTCTGTACTCAGAAATCGCTCCTGGCAGGCTCTGGGATGCCAGGGATTGAACCCAGGTCAGTACCTGTTCGGCTGGCCCTGTGCAAGGCAAGCATTGTATCTGCTGTGCTATTGCTCTAACCCCAAGACCACTTTTCTTAGCTTCACCAGGCAGTCAAATTTAAAAAGGAGGATGGGGTAGGAAGAACAGCGGGGGAGGGAAAGATCAAAGAGCAGCTCTTAGAATCTCAGGGAAGTTGTTAATGAACTAGGTCTTCAAGAAACTGGAATTTTCTTCTGGGGTCACCTCCTTTAGTTGTTCTAACTATGGGTGCAGTTGCCAATAAAAAATATACTTTCATTGGGACATTCTGCCACAAGTTTTCTCTAACTTGGAATGCATTTTCATTTCGCTCCTTCCCCTTTCTAGTTTGCCCCCAATATATTTACTTGCTTTAAGAACAAAACAAAAGCAAACAAAATTAAGGACTTTAGCAACCAGGCTCTTCAAGAGAATACAACCCTAAGAGTTATAAACAGGCAGTAACTGTTATTGTGCTCAGCTAGTTTGATGATTTGGTCTGGGATATTGTTCAAGTGATTAGGAATTTGCAGGTGGGAGCCCCAGGTTAGCTCCCTGAAGCTTCCATTAGGTCTCCTGAGCACCTCTGGATCTGGACACCCAAAGAGAAAGAAGACTTCAAGAAGTAACTAATTGGAGGAGAGTGAGGAGCTAAGCTACACTCCACAATGCTCAGCTGAAAGAAGGAAGCTGAGGCTTATTTTAGCTCCCTCTGTAACCTGCTGTTTATAAGTGAATGCTAATTCTTTTCGACTGCAAGTATATCATTAAAAACAAATTCTAGTTGCAACAGTCATCTCTTTGGGGCCACTCCAATTGGCTGCCTTTTTACTTTATTAGGATCTGTAAATCAAGTAAGATCACTTCCACCGTTTGTGGAGCAAAGCATCAAATCTCCCCACCCAGGGACATTCTCAGAGTGACTAGCGAATGAATACCCAAGAGAGAACATGGAAAAGCAAAGTACTGTTTTGGCATTCTTAGCATTTGAGAAGACATTGTGCCTTGAGAAATTTTGAACAAAGTCTCTAAATATTGGGATCAGTAGACAAAGAGGAAGCAGATACTGGAATGATTTTACAAGTTTGCAAGCCTTTTGTGATATGAACAGTATTCTATTTTTACCAGTATGAACATATCAACTTCATAAGGTTCATTCTTTCAATGTCCCAGCTGATTGTGTATTTGTTACCTTGGAAATAAAAGCAGTTCCTTCAGAACTGCATTAACCTGAGCCAAAAAGTGAAAACTTTCTTATTTCAATGATACCTAAAAAAAGACTTCTAACATCCATGTTATTTGACTATTCTATTAACTGAAGGTTAATAGAAAAAAATAAGGTCATGTGGTTGTTTGCTTTTGTGGTTCAATTGCCTTTTTAGTTAAAAAAAAAAAAGTTAGTGTTATAAGCTATGGAGGGGGTTGAAAAGAAAATAAGGCCCAAAGATCTAACTTGGAAAGAGGGCATACATTACATGCATGAGGCCCTAGGAGTGATCCTGATACCAAGAAGAAATGACAAAAATAAACCTTTACATACTAAAATAATTGGTTAAAATAATAAAAAAATAATTGGTTAGCTCAGTAATAGAGGAAACATTTGCATGCATGAGGCTCTGAGTTTGACTCTTGAGCCCCCAAGAAATGAGTGTGCTCCTTTAGTTGTATGATGACGCTGCACACAACTCCTATTAAATCAAAGTTCCAAGGATGCCAAACTCACAAGCTCAAATCCCCACCCACAAGTGACAGTGCTGATGAGAGGTAGGAATAAGATCCTTTTTTAAGTCAAGAAGAGGAGCTTAAAACTAATGGTTATGTAAATCTAACTAAAAAATACAAGACTTGCCAATGCATCTGAATTTGGATTGGGGGGTGGGATGTGAAATGTCCTCTTTTCAAAAGTATTTCTGTATCTTAAGCAAATTGTCCACCCTGACTCCCAACTCCTTCATCCACTTGCTAGAGGGCAAGCTCAGCAGGATACAGGAAAAGTCCCCTTAGAAAATGGCAGGTCTGTTTTGTAGGCTGTGGTAAGTGTAAGTGAAACTCCTGAGGCAGAATTCTGAAGCAGGCCTCTTTTTGAGAATCAGGATCTACAGAGCACAACAGGATCTACAGAGAAACTCAAAGAACTTGCCATCAGGGAGGGCCTGGGGGGGGGGGGGCGACGTGCACAGGGTTCACTGGGAAACACACAGAGCCATGTCTAAGACCCCCCTACCTATATTTTCCCAGTTGACAGCACACAATGGAAAGAGTAGCTGGTCACCTACAAGTCTGTGAGGCAAAGAGCATTGTTTACGAGCCCCAGCCTCACTGACACCTGAAAAACAGGGGACATAATGGTCCCTAATAGAGATGTTTTAGGGCCAGATGGATATAATTTTTTAGTATGGTCCCTGACATATCATCAATACAATAAGTGGTTGAAATGTGGTCTGGGCCATTTTTAACTGTGTGATTTGTATGTTGTTTATTATAAAGGCAGTTTACAAAAGAGTTGATACCACTTTGAGGTTTCAAGGGTAACCAGGAGGCTCACATTTTGCCATAAAGGTTGGCACTTTCTTGGCTTACTCTTGAGAAATTTAAGGGTCAGTGTATCACCTTACAGAAGGTCTCTCTCTCTCCTCTCTCTCTTTCTCTCCCCTCTCCTCTCCTTTCCTCTTCTCTTCTCTTCTCTTCTCTTCTCTTCTCTTCTCTTCTCTTCTCTTCTCTTCTCTTCTCTTCTCTTCTCTTCTCTTCTCTTCTCTTCTCTTCTCTTCTCTTCTCTTCTCTCTCTCTCTCTCTCTCTCTCTCTCTCTCTCTCTCTCTCTCTCTCTCTGTTCTCACTATTGACTAAGGTAAATGTAAAAGACCAGAAAAAAGCCAACCACGTGCAGAGGATGAAGAAGGCCCAGCTTCACCCTGTGTCCTGACACTCCTTAGTAGCCTGCCTGTGGCCCCCTGGGCCAGGTCTGAGCTTGAGGTGACTGGTGGCTTCTGTTTGATGTGCCACACCCAAAGCAGGTAGAAGCAAGAGCTGCTCTATAGAACCCTTACCAGGATTGCTGGTTAAGAGTACATTCCTCCAGGTTAGGGAAACCAAACCCTAGTGGATTAAGTAAGGGAGATTGGTGCTCAGTAAGATTCTGCCACCACCAATCTCATCATCCCTCCCAGGCCAAGAAGGAGATATCAGCAGTTTCACCCCATTGCCAGGACCTTTTCTGCACTACCTGCACCCCCCCCCCCCCCAGGCCTTCTCCTACCACACAGGCTGGCAGTGGGGAACTGAGAGAACTGGCCTGTCTTATTATTCTGACAGCAAAGTTGTTGGTCAGCAAAGGCCTCAGGGAATTGATAAACCTTGTGGAGAAAGAAATCGTGGACCAGGGCAGCAAACAGGCAATTCAATGAAAATTTGTTCAATTTAAGAAGCTGCTCCAGAGCTCAGCACTACAGAGAAAGGAGGAAGCTGGTACAACTCTGAAGACCCAGCTCACCGAAGTTCTTTCCTTTCCTCCCCTAATTCCAGCCCTCTAGTTTTCATGTTTTCTTTGAACAATTGGAAGTAGAAGTAGGGATGAGGGACTTGCCAGAGATCAAACCCAGGGCTTCACATATGCAAGAAAGTGTTTTAGGGCTGAGCTACATCCTCAGTCCTTGTCTTCGCCATTCTTTTTTTTTTGGTTTTTGGGTCACTCCCAGCAGTGCTCAGGGATTACTCCTGGTTCTGTGCTCAGGGATTCCTCCTGGCTCTATGCTCAGAAATAGCTCCTGGCAGGCTTGGGGAATCATATGGGATGCTGGGATTTGAACCACCATCCTTCTGCATGCAAGACAAACACACTACCTCCATGCTATCTCTCCGGCCCTGCCTTCTCCATTCTTAAAAATTAGGAACAAGACCAACAACCCAGCAGAAAAAATGGACAGGCATATTGCATTAAAGTTCTTTAGAGAAACAGAACTGGTAGCAAAATTCTAGATATATCTATAGTATAATACATTCTAGATAAGAATACATAGAAAGATATATAGAATAGGTATAGGCAAAACAATGGGAAGAGAGCAATTATAAAATAATAGTTTACACAATTACTAAAACTAAGAAGGCCAATGATTTGTGTCTGTAAACTGGAGACTCAGGAAAGCTTGTGGGAGTGAGTCAGTTTAATGTGAAAGGTCAGTGAAATAGGGAAGTTGAAAGTGTTGGTATCCCAGGTAAGCAGAGACAAGATGTTCCAGATCAAACAGGTAGGAAAATAGGCAAAGATTTTCAGTTTTTATTCAACCAGGCTCTCCCCACCCTTATTGGGGAGTTTCATCTGTGGAGTCCAGCAATATTCAGTGTTAAGTCTCTCTAGAAATGCCCTTTCTGACACACCCAGAAATAACCTGGCATCCCAATGCCAGTTATATACCCTGTAAAATAAGCCATCTTAGGATAAACAGGCAATTCACAAGGAAAACTGAGCTTATCAAATATTAAATGCCTCTTCCTCACACACAATTCAAAGTAAAACAAGATTCTGTCATAAACCAGATAGGCTAAATTAAAAATATATATTAACAGATTGAGAGTGAGAGAAATTGGACTGCTTTGCACGCAGCAGTCAAACCCTGGCACCACATATAATCCCTTGAACACTGCCAAGAATTCCATGAGCACAGAGCCAGGAGCTCTGAGCACTGATGGGTGTGATCCCATCAAACAAACAAGGAGAGAAATGCATAAAATAAATTGCATTGCCAATGGTGAAGAGCAGGATAAACATGATACAACGAATAAAACCTCTTCTTCTTTAAGGGGTCAGTTTTGGATCACACTTGGTGGAGTGCAGGGGCTACTCCTGGCTCTGATCTCAGGCATCACTCCCACCAGTGCTCTAGGAGCCATATGGCACAAAAGATCAAATTTAGCCTCTTACATACAGAGCATGACCTAAGCTCATGATCTATCTTCAGCCTACAACCTCTTTAGAGGACAAAACCATAACAACACAAACTGTGTACACAGACACATATGTGGGCCAGAAGTGTGTACAAGGCACTAGTGACAGAAAGTTTGGTTTATAAAGAAGCATATTCTTTTGTGCTAATGTGGATCCATCTTTTGAAGATAATATTAAGTGGATAGCATGCCTCAGAACATGCTTCATGTTTCTGAAAAGGGGTGTAATAGAGGGACCACTGGTGTTACCTTCTAGAATGGGACTGGGGTGCTGGACTGTTGGAAGAGAGATCATACTTTACTATATATCCTTTTGATTTTATTTAAAAATAATGGCATATGTCCATATTTTAATTTAAAAATTATCATTTAAATTTTTCATTTATTTTGTGTTTTGGGTTCAGACCAGCAGTGCCCAGGGCTGGCTTGGGGAACCATATGGGATGCCAGGTATTGAATCCAATTTAGTCACATGCAAGGCAAATGCCCTACCCATTGTACTAGCATTTCAATCCTTGCTGTTATTCTTAACTAATTGAGTATTTTGTCTACTATGATGGAGCAATAATAACATCAAATAAAACATCTTCAGCTCATCTTTGCACTTTCTTTTGTTGAGTCAGTCATTGGGTGCTATCTCTAGCTTCCTGTCATACCTGCCCTCTCTGTACTGAACCCTTTTGCTTTTGTTCATCCATATATAAATCATAAATGCCATGTTCTTAAACTTTCTTTTTAATTTTTGAAAAGCTTTATCTAAAATTCTGAGGACTCCTGAGACTAAGTTCCAATGTGAATGAAGGGATTTCCAGATGCTAAAAAGTAAACCCTGCACATCATCAGGGAATACAACAAGTCAATATAATTCAATTCAATTCTGACACTCTCAATTAGAGATGGCATTTAATCCCACAGATGAAGGGGTCAGACTCCTAAGATTCCCCTCTATCTCTAATGCCAGTCCCAAGTGCAGTTTGTCAAATATACTGCTGACCAAGTGGACATAGAGCACTGGTTTCCCAGGTAATAAATTTGCTAGTGTGACTCACAGAATCATTTATTAAATGTACAACCTACTATTTCCCCCCTCTTCTCTGTATTATTGTTGTTGTAGTTGTTGTTGTTGTTGTAGTTCTTGTTGTGGCATCAGGTTTATTACTCTGCAGTATTGGGGATTGTATTTGGTAATATGGGATAGTACCAGGGTTGAATTCTTGACCCCATAGCTGCAAGGTAGGCACTCTACCACTGAACCACATCCCTCTGCAAGGTAGGCACTCTACCACTGAACCACATCCCTGGACACATAAATCTAGTGAAGATTTATGACAAAGGGTGCTGTTCAACACCAGTCAGTTGGATGAGATGCATATGATAGCACATGAGGAAAGGGTTTGGATTTTTATGCCCTCTTCTGTGACCCACTCTCCCCCGGTCACCACAGTTCACTATTTTGGAAGCTCTCCAAATCCCCTCGTTTGGGGTTTTTATGGAGGTTTTATTTCAATGGTATGGCTAATAAAATTGGTTAATGACCATTGAACTCAGTCTTCAACTAACTCAATTCCCGGAAGTTCTGGGGGTGGTATGGAAGCCCAATTCTCTAATCACATGACTCGTTCTCCTGGCAACCAACTGTCATCCTCAGGTGCCTGCACAGAGTCACGTGTTAACATAAAAGAGACATCTTTGTCATTCTCAGCACTTAGTAATTCCAAAGATTGGGAGAGCTGTGAACCAGGATCCAAGTATGGAGATCAGACATGTATAAAAAATATGTGATCAAATATTTTTTTCTTAGAAATCACATTGTTGCAATTACACCTTATCTCTACAAAATTGGCTTCTGCTCCCACTTCCACTACACTTGCCCTTTCAGAATCACAAATGACCTTGATCCTACTAAAGCCACTGGCACTTCTTCAACACCTCCAAATCCTTCAGTTAATTTTTTTGTTTTTGTTTTTTCAGCCACACCGGTGATGAGCAGGGGTTACTTCTGGCTATGCACTCAGAAATCGCTCCTGGCTTGGGGGACCATATGGGACGCCAGAGGATTGAACCCATGTCTGTCCTAGGCTGGCTTGGGCAAGGCCTTACCACTAGCTCCACTACTCCGGCCCCTTTTTCAGTTAATTTTATGTTTGTGTCTCTATCCAAATCCTTCAGTTCTTCAGTTAACTAACTACATGCTAAGAAGCTAAATATATGCTAGTTAACAATTTTGGGTGACCCATAAGCTCCTGAATCTCTGTATGTTAAAACCTATCTTCCCGGGGCCGGAGAGATAGCATGGAGGTAAGGCATTTGCCTTTCATGCAGAAGGTCATCAGCTTGAATCCAGCGTCCCATATGGTCCCCCGTGCCTGCCAGGAGCAATTTCTGAGCATGAAGCCAGGAGTTTCCCCTGAGCACTGCCAGGTGTGACCCAAAAACCACACACACACACACACACACACACACACACACACAAGCAAAACAAAACCTATCTTCCCTAGAGTGTTCTCTCTCTCTCTCTCTCTCTCTCTCTCTCTCTCTCTCTCTCTCTCTCTCTCTCTCTCTCTCTCTCTCTCTCTCTCATTCAATTAGTTGGTCAAGTCAAAGACTTGGTTACTTAGGATCCCCTGTCTTTTTCTGTTCTTCTTTAGTCAAGCTTCCATTATTCTTTGAATTGACTTCTTCTACTACTACTTCAATTCAGGCTGCCATTATTTTTCTGTTATTAAAACAGCTTCTTCTCAATCAGTTCTCATTTTCTGAAGGAGTGGGAATCAGTTTCATACTCCCTGATGTAATCTTTGCAATAACTTTCCTGTACCCTTAGTATAAATGCCATATTCCTCAATATGGGTACAATCCCATTCACCAACTATCCCTTATATTCTAAGACCCAACACTACTGAACATCTTACAGTGTTTTATTACTCTGAGTTTTATCCCTCTGAGTCCTTGACAATGCTATATCCTCTCCATAAAGGTCACTTTTTTATAGATAGCTTCTAATCAGCCTTTGACTCTAGACTTAGTTTTCTTCCTCCAGAAACTCTGTAATGTAATTCCTTCTTTAGTTCTGATTTCTCCACATGACTGAAATTTACAATGGAGCTTATAGCCTTCTGGAACATCACTGTGTCCCCTATGGGGGTCTCTGCCACATGAACAAATACTACACAATCAATGCATGAATTGATAAGTGCATAACCAAACATCATTTCACAATGAGTTTTTAAAAAGAAGCATAAATGTTGCCTTTATGAAATGATTAAGGTTAATTTGATAGCCTATTGATACTCTACAGAATTAGAGTTATAATTCCAACAATTTGTTAGAACTGTCACTCTGGTGATAACTTTTAGAATATAAAGAAATTTTTCAATATTATGTGCATTCATCTTTCTTTTAAAAACTTGCCTGGGTGAGAGAAATAGGGAGGGGATGACTCTACTAAACTTGTTTTTTGCAGTTGCAGTATGAACTATAAATCTATCAAGAGATAGTTCTTTAATAAGTCCTAAAATTTACATTGAGGCAAGCATATAGAAACTGTGTTTGAAATTTAATTTACCTTTTGGTTGCTGGTGCTTGAAAGCTATTCCTGGTTTAGTATTAAGGTGTTGTTCCAAGTGGTGGTGGGAAATCATGTATACCAGGGATAAAATTCAGAATTCCTGTGTGCAAAGAATGTGATCCAATACTGTGCTCCAACACTTTGAGGTATGTCCATGGCCCATAACAGTGAAGGGTTTTTTTAAAAAAAAATTTTATTTTGGGGTCACTGGCTATGCTTAGAGCTTACTCCTGGCACTGCACTCAGGGATCACTTGTGGGATACCAGGGATTAAACCTAGGTTGGTCAAGTGTATGACATGAAAACTACAAGCTGTACTCCAACACCCATGGCTGTGTTTTTATTATATTTCAGTGCCAGCTATAGACTTTATTGGTTAAGATATTTTACATACATATTTAAAAATATATTCACAAAAAAAAAAGAATGAATGAGAGGACTGGAAAACCTGTCTAGAGTACAGGTGGAGGATGGAGGGAGAGTTGGGACATTGGTGGTGGGTATGTTGCACTGGAGATAGGAGGTGTTATTTACATGACTGAAACCTAATCACAATCATATTTGTAATCAAGATGTTTAAATAAATAAGAATATTTTAAAAAAAGATATTTTACATACATATACATAAAGTGAATTGTTGAGATAAAGTGATATGTACATACCAATATATAAGAATAACTAATAAGAATTAAGAATGTAAAAAAATCAACTAAAAAGAATTTAGAATGTCAGTTATTGGCAGACGATGAAGTGTTTGGAAGCTATTTGTTCTGATTAATTCTGAGAAATTAGCCCGTGTATGTGTGCACATGCGTGTAATCAACCCACGCCATCTTGACAATTTCTAATAGTGCAGAATGAAAATAAAATTCTTAGGAACGAATAAAATTCTTAGGAACGAAAAAATTTTAAGTATCTAGTTCATTAAATAAAGCAGCAAAACCAATGGCATAAATTTAGTTTTTAAGAGATCACTGAAATAGTTAGTAGATCTTGTGGATTCCAGGTAATAGGGAAAGAAGGCAAGAAAACTTGAGTACTCATGCTGGATTATCCAATCTACTTTTTTTTCTTGCATTTAGAGTTAGAAAAAAGTTTTCATCAGCAAATTCTTCTATCTACCTTGACTCTCATTATTTTCTTAGCCATATAAGATCTGGTATTCTCCCTGCCTCAACCACTATCTTGTGAATTCTTCATACACAAAGGAGTGTCCTCAGGCCCTATCTTGGTATAGAACGCACTTCATTTTCTGTTGTCCATCCACTAAAAGTATAGAACCTTGTTCTATGGGAAGTGAGCATGAGCTCTAGAGATAAGAGGTCCCAGATCATAGCCTGGATCTACAACTGACTTCTAATGTCAGCCCAGTTTTACCTTGTCTCTAGTTCTTGTGAACGGGGTGGGGGGTGATAACATCTAGTCCACAGACATGAGTGAAAACCAGATAAGATAATGTGTATAAATTTTATAGTATGGTTCTTAGGACATAAACATAAGTTAATATTACTTGTCATTTCCTTTCTTTCCTTATTTGAAACCATTTTTTGGAGTAATCATTTTCAAATATTTTACCTTCTTACTTGCAGAAGTTTCCCACATGACTTCTAGACAAAAGCCTAAACACTTAAAAAAAAACTGTCAAGACTGTCCTTGGACCCTCTCTCCCTCACCAGCCCCATCCTGTGCCCTCTCCCCTTCATTCTTAGGACTCTAGACCTTCTTTCAGTTCTTCAAACTTAGAGAGCTTCCTCTCCCTTTAGGGCTTTTACACAAGCTGCTTCCTCTGCCTGGAATGCCAACTCATGCTTCCTGTCTAGGCTGGAGTCTCCTCACTTCCTCAGGGACACCTTGCTGGGCCTCCTTAACTAGGTCAGCCCTCTCTAGGGTAGCAAGTATTTCTCCCTCACAGGGTTTTTTCTAAGGTATAATCTGACCCGGCTTTGTATGCTTGTTAGATGAACACCTCTCACAGTTACAGTGGAAGTTCTATGAAGATAGAGACTATGTGTCTTCATTTATTCCAACCCTTGCACCTAGCATAGTTTTTGAATACAACATAGTAGGTGCTGAAATTAAAATGGTTGAAATACGGAAGGAGGAAGAGCAGAGAAGGGTCAGTGCTTATGTGGCCTTGCCTGGTCTTGTAGTTGCTATAAGGATCCAATTCATATTGCAAGCCTTGTATATTTTTTCCACCTTCAGCTACCTCTAATTTAAATTTTTTTTTTGAATTTTCAATTTAATTTTAGTCTCTATTCTTAGGAAAAATGATCTTTACAATGGCATTATAGTGTAACCTCCAACTGCACTCTGGACATATTTTTTCCTTATACAGACCATTATAGGATCTCAAGAGCATAAACGTTCCAGAGGAAAAAAATTTTACCTACCAAATCCAAATGAGATTTCTTGCCCACCATGTCAGCTTGCTCCCTCGTATTTTTGCCTTAAATTGAAGTGTGATGCACATGAAGAACTCTAGCACAGGGAAGAAAGGACTTGGGGGAAAGAAAATCCTTTCTATTCTCACTGTTTTCAATAGTCCAGAGAAAGCACTCAAATCACAAAATGAGTATTAGAAAAGGAATGTTTCTTTGAACTAAAGGCCAGGGAGAAAAGGTTTCCTTCCTGCTGCCTGTAGAAGACACAGATAAACTCAGGAGAAACTGGAGTGGAAAGGACAGCAAAGTGGAAAGGGATGTTCCACCCTTTGTCCAACTCCACTGTTGTATGAATGAGGAAAGTGAAGGCCATATACAGGAAGGGGCTTGCCTAAAGACTGGAGCCATGATACTAGAGGGGAGCTAGAGACAGAAACCGATCGAACGAAAAGAACTCTCACTACCTACCCAGATTTTAGAAATTTCCTCCCATTAAATCCTTACATAGTTTTGTGAAGTAGTGTCATTATTCCATTTGACAGGTAAAAACACTGAAGCTGCGAATCCTTGCACGAAGGTGATAGATGTTCAATGCAAAATTCTGAGACTTCAAAGTTTCCTTGATCGTGTGTAAACTGAGCATTATTATCTGTAGAGTTACCACATGGCCCGGTGTTCCTGTTTCAGCTAACTTTGTGTTAATAGTAAAGCACATCTTTTCTCTCTCAAAAGTGCCCCCAATGGGAAGGGGAGATAGTTCGTGCTTTGTATGTGAAACTTGCAGCACCCCATGGTCTCCCATGTAACAAGCCAGGCGTAGCCACTGAGTAATGCCAGGTGTTGTCTCAAAACAAAACAAGCAAGCAAACAAAACCAAAATGACATACCTAAGTTGAATAATAAATTTATCAAATAATCACCTTACTATTTACATAATAGGAAAGTTAACATTCCCTTCTCAAGGAGCTGTGAGCACTCATTAGGTAATAGCCATCATTGTTAAAATTGGGAAGGGAGCTAAAGACAAGACAACAAGGAGTAAAGCCGAGCCTCTTTTCTTGCTTCCCAGCACCAACTCTGAGAATTGCGCTCTCTGAATTGAAGCAACCAAGAAGTGGTCCTCAAACTATGGCCCTCGGGCCACATATTGTATTTGTATGTTTTGTTTCTTCACTGCAAAATAAGATATATGCAGTGTGCATAAGAATTCGTTCATAAGTTTTGTATTTACTATAGTCAGACCCTCCAATGGTCTGAGGGACAATGAACTGGCCCCCTGTTTAAAAAGTTTGAGGACCCCTAGAACCTCCAGACCAGAGGCCATTACTCATTACCGCCACCTCTGACCATTAAGATGCACTGCCCTCATGGGCCACGTGGTTAAGACTGGGATCCTTTCATCCTAAGTCTAGAACAGACTAAAACTGACGTGCCAAGCAGAGAACTGTACCACCTCCCACTCCATCCCCAGCCTGTACTAATTGAGTGAATAGTTTAAGGGATTTGTCTCTTCAAGATCAAGAAGTGGGTGTAAATATTAAGCTGGTCCCCTTCACTGTTCTTGATTACAGTAATAAAAACCGCTAAGCTCCACTGCCTTTCATTGGCGGGAAGGCGGCTAAAAACTCCTTGTTCCCTGAAGAACCTAATTGCTGATTCTAGTACATCCAAACAGGTGTTCGTTAGATTGCCTTTTTCTAATGCTTTTTCACTCGAAAAATCGATTTAAATGTTGCTTTCAGCTAATCAGTGATTGCATCTGTATTCGTTCAAATGATTCTGTATGTTAGAAGAGACATTAATGTCAATATCAATAAACTTAAATAAGGAGATTTTTAATTTAGTTCTTTGTTCTTTCCTGGCATCCATATTTTATGCAAAATAGACACCTATTTCTCTTAGTATTTGAAATGTTGAAGTAAACCTATATTTGCATTGCCAGAGGCCTCTTGGAATGTTCTACAGCTCCAAGCATGATGTGTCATTTCAAGTGAGTGTTCAATAAATATTTGTGGGAAAGATAAATTAAGACAGTAATTTGGAATGTAAACACATTGAATTTGTTGTCTCAAGGTGTTTGGGTTCAGGAATTCTTTAAATCATGTCAAAATTGTCTTGTTTGTCTCAGCACTCATGCTGCTCTCTATGCTTAAAATGCCCTTCATTTCATCTGTCTTTGGACATCTCAGTGTTCATTAAAGATTATGAGCCAGTGAGGCCAGAGAGATAACACAGCAGTAGGGTGTTTGCCTTGCATGCAGCTGATCCAGGACAGATAGTGATTCGAATTCTGGCATCCATGTAGTTCCCTGTGCTTACAAGGAATAATTTCTGAGTGCAAAGCCAAGAGTAACCTCAGAGCATCACCAGATATGACTCAAAAAAAAATTGTGTCATGTGTCAATTACTAAAACTGAACCTGCAGTTTACAGCCAGATATGATAAAGTCAGAATCTTAATGAAAGAAAGAAAGAAAGAAAAAAAGAAAGAAAGAAAGAAAGAAAGAAAGAAAGAAAGAAAGAAAGGAAGGAAGGAAGGAAGGAAGGAAGGAAGGAAGGAAGGAAGGAAGGAAGGAAGGAAGGAAGGAAGGAAGGAAGGAAGGAAAGAAAGAAAGAAAAAAAGAAAGAAAGAAAGAAAGAAAGAAGAGAGAGAGAAAGAAAGAAAGAAAGAAAGAAAGAAAGAAAATGAAAGAAAGAAAGAAAGAAAGAGAAAGAAAGAAAGAAAGAAAGAAAGAAAGAGAAAGAAAGAAAGAAAAGAAAGAAAAGAAAGAAAGAAGAAAGAAAGAAAAAGAAGAAAGAAGAAAGAAAGAAAGAAAGAAAGAAAGAAAGAAAGAGAAGAAAGAAAGAAAGAAAGAAAGAAAGAAAGAAAGAAAGAAAGAAAGGAAGGAAGGAAGGAAGGAAGGAAGGAAGGAAGGAAGGAAGGAAGGAAGGAAGAAAGGAAGGAAGAAATGAAGAAAGAAAGAAAAAGGAAGAGAAAGAAAGAAAAAGGAAGAGAAAGAAAGGAAGGAAGGAAGAAGGAAGGAAAAGGAAAGAAAGAAAGAAAAAAAGGAAGAAAGAAAAGAAAAAGAGAGGGTGGAATGGAGGGAGGGAGGTATAAATAGAGGAAGAAGCTGGAAAGGCTCATGTCCAGACCCCACAGTTTTTACATGTTCACTATTATCTTATTGAGGGTATTTGTTCCCTGATTTGCTTTACCCATTTGGAGCAAGTAAACACCTTAATATGAGACAGAATTTGTTTCTGCTGAACCAAGTGTAAAGAGTAAAAGATAAAATTAGTACCTGATGAGTTTATTGTTTTAAATAATGTTTGTTTAAAAAAATAAGGTGTTCTTTAACATAGAAAAGATTCCTGAGGTTCTTCAATCAAATCTTCAAAGAAGATATTGGGTGGGTGGGGTGTTAAAAAAAATCGTCAAGGAACTGAGAACTTGGAAGTCATCTCTTGGGAGTTAGCCTTACACCTGGAAAGAACCTCTGCTTGAGAGTCTTTCTCTGCTTCAGGTCACCTGGCTGGGGAAGATCAGAGTTCACAGAACATTTCCCAGTTGCTTCTCCAGACATATCTTCAGGCTCAGTTTAATATGTATCAGTTTATCTGTGAGTGTGAAGTGTTTCATGATTGAATAGGGTAACTAGCTAACTATTCATAGTTCCCCCACTCCCTCCCATTTAAAAGTGCCCGTTTCTAAGCAGCAAAGTTGTGGTTCAGTGACTTCTGTCTGGATAGTATGAAAACAGGGCTCCCTGCCAAGTTTGATGAGCTAACTATTTCCCTAAATTATCATGCCTAAGCAAGGGTCCCCAGACCTGCTGTTCAATGCTTATCATCTGATCTGGGGGATGGGTCGTATACATGCAGATCATTAAATAGCTGGAATTTTATATTTAAGATTGTCAAGCAGTGAACACTGTCATTCTCAGAAATGACTGACAGCCCTGTCTTATTTCTGCTGCATTGAATTCTGTAAAAGGAAAAAAAAAAAACCAACTTCAGTCCTTATAGATTTTCTCCTGAAGACATAGGTGACAAGACTCCAAATCTTCACCCAAAATTAATGGGAAAACAGGCACTTCAAAGTGCCTGAAAGACTTTCCAAAGGTCCCAATTAACAGAATGTGACGAACACCTCAAAAAGAAAAGAAAATAAATGTTGCAATGGGAATGAATCTTGCTTGGAGTGCTGGGTGGTTGGCTGGTTGCCTAAGGAGAGGCTGCCAGGGCTTGCCAGCTGGCTGAGCCACACGCCTATAAAGGATGTGGTCAGCTTACACCTTGGCAAACCATGGTTCTGATGGAAATCTTAGAGGTCTCTCTAGTGAAGTTCGTGAGATTAGGTCGTTGCTTTTATTGGCAAGAAGAAAATATCTTGATGGTCAGAATGAAGAGGACTGTCATCTGCTGATTCGATTGTGAGTGCTTTACCGAATCAGAATAGATACAGACCCTTGAGGAGGCCCAGAATCTAACTGAAGGTACACATTCATCTAATCCCCCAGGTTAAACCAGTCATGCTACTGAAGCAGACCAACAAGCTCACCAACAACCACACATCTGTCCACAAATTGCACTGAACACCATTTTTTTTTTCAAACTCTGGACTCCAAAGCTACCACTGCTTGTCTGTCCTCCCTCTGACATTCAGTCCTGTTCTGCTTCATGTCATTGTTTTCTACATTTTATATAGAAGAAAGGGTCACAGGTAAACATACAAAGGCCCACAAAGGCTAGTTTTTTTTCCATAGAGACATTTAATAAGTAAAAGAACTGCAAAGAAAGTTTCTATATTTCAGAGTTTAAACTGAACTGTGCATTTAATAAATCTGTTTTAGGGGCCAGAGAAATAATACAGCAGATAGGTCACTTGCCTTGTGCATGCTCAATTCAGGTTCTATCTCCAGCATCCCATATGGTCCTCCATGCCTTGCTAGGAATAACCCTTGAGCATAGCTGAATGTAGCCCTCAAACAAAACAAAACAAAACAAATATGTTCAGAAAACTTGCGGAAGTACCTACCACTTTCCCAAAGGTATTTTCTTTAATTTATTAAAAATTAATTCAGGATCAAGAAAAATTAATTTACTTGCCTTGAACAGAAGCCTATCCAGGTATAATCCATGCCATCACATACAGTTTCCCAAGTCCTCCAGGATTGATTCCTGAGTGCAGATCAAGCAAGGAGTCAGTCCTGAGCATAGCAGCGTTGTGACCTAAGAACCAAAAAAGAAAATAAAAGAATTGTAAGGGCTGGAGATATACAAGAGGTAAAACACTAGCCTTGCATGCAGCTGCTGAGGTGGCCACCACCCTCGTTCAAAACCCCAGTACCATTTTTAAATGTCTGAGCAAAGCCAGGGGTCAATTCTGAGCACAGAGCAGGGTATTCCCCTAAGCACCACCAGATGTGACCCCCAAAAACCAAAAATCAATTAAACATAACAATTGTTTTATATATTTGCCTACTTTATTTTTTATCATTGTACTTTTGGTAACATGCTTACAATAGTTTACATTCATGATTTTATGTACAAAGTTACTATGCACCAAGGTGCACCTTGTCCTGTGTAAATTCGTTGTTTTTTTATAAGTAAAAATAGTTTTATTGGTGTCTTCAGGATGATGTTGCAGTTTGTATTTAGTTGCCCTAGGTTGTGTACTTTTTTCTTTATATATATAATCTTTATATTTATTGAATGTATTTGCTTTTTCTCTAAGTGTTCTGTTCAAATATTTGTTTGTTTGTTTGTTTTTTAATGTTTATTGTGACCAAAGTGCATTACAAATCTTTCACTGCATCATGTATGGTACATAGTGACAATGAATGAGGGGCATTCCCACCACCAGTGCTGTCCTCCCTCCACCCCTGTTCCCAGTATGCATCTCATATCTCCCTCCTCTACCCCCCAGTATGCTAGTGCAACTGGTCTCCACTACAAAAAGCCTTGACTGGTATAAAAGCTCAGAACAAAACCAGATGACAGAGACTGTGTGTGCAGCCTGTCATCCTTACCCAGAATAGCACCAGCAACACAGTATGACACCATACGTTTTTGTATGGGAACAGTACAAAAAGGGGAAACCATAGACACAGAAACAAGATCTTATCTTCTAGGGATAAGAACTCACTTTTTATAGCAGAAGGGTGCCTCCCATCCTGAACATGTGTCATATGGATACAACCAGTCCCCAGGAGATTGGACAGTATTAGTCCAATCCAAAACCCAGATCCCCAACTGTAGAAATGATACAGCTCCGGGCAACACCACCAGGAACTAAGCTCCATTGGGAGATTTATAACACTACTCTGGCACCAACTTGTGCCAGTTTTGATATGACAACGAGGAAAAGAAAACTTGACCTAAGACCAGGCTGTCCTATCACATCATCTAACACTAAATGGAAATCAGAAGAGCTATCGTCCTTTGAACTGTGAAAAATAAGAGCACCAACAACAGAAAACTGACTTTGACAACTGTGACTGAACAGAACCTACCTTGGGACTAATAAGGAAAGCCCTACCCTAGGCTGTAGCCCAGGACACATAAAAACAACAACAACGGGCCCGGAGAGATAGCATAGCCCAGGACACATAAAAACAACAACAACGGGCCCGGAGAGATAGCACAGCGGCGTTTGCCTTGCAAGCAGCCGATCCAGGACCAAAGGTGGTTGGTTCGAATCCCGGTGTCCCATAGGGTCCCCCGTGCCTGCCAGGAGCTATTTCTGAGCAGACAGCTAGGAGTAACCCCTGAGCACCGCCGGGTGTGGCCCAAAAACCAAAAAAAAAACAAAAACAAAAAAAAACCCAACAACAACAAGATGTCTTATTGCAGAGGTCTAACTTGGACAACAGAGACTGAGCAGAACCTTTGGATTCATAATATCCTAGGCTTCGGCTTAGGGACTGAACGAAAACAGGGAGCAAGTGTTACAGAAGACTGAACACCACAAGAACGATGGATAGGAACCTCTAGAGACTCTATCCTAGACCCGGACCTATAACCTTTGCAAGATCTCTAGCTACAGTGGCTTGATTTTTCTCACACACAACTGAGAGGAAACTTTCCTGGCATCACAAAAAAGCCTTTGGGATGGGGTAATGAGTAGATATGGAGCCAGGGGTTGATCCCATGATGGTATGCTTCAAGGATGGAGAAACCCTGAATCTCTTAGGCCACGGGAATTCCCTTTCTTCCCCAATGCTCACTGTGCTTATGCAAAAAAAAAAAAAAAAAGTGGGGGGAACGCCAAACCCTACCACTGCAGCACCCATAATTTTTCTTGTTTTGATTTGTTAGTTTTTTTACTTTATTTTCCTTCTCTTTTTTCTTCCACTTTTCTCTTTCTTTTTCACACTTGTGGTTATTATTTAGAAATTTATTTTTATTATTATTTGCCAGGTCGATTTTTTTCTTTTTTCTTTCATTTCTCTCTCTCTCTCTCTCTCTCTCTCTCTCTCTCTCTCTCTCTCTCTCTCTCTCTCTCTCTCTCTCTCTCTCTCTCTCTCTCTTCTTTCTTTTTTTGGTAGTTGTCACCAAATTTTTTACTCCCCTTTTCTTATCTTTTTTTATCTCCAATGACGGTGGAATGGATGCTCAATCTACAACAAATTTGTTGTTTTTAAACAAGCATGAATACTACTGTGTGCAAATTTTTGTTTTTTTTTTTGTTTTTTTTGGATCACACCCATTTGATGCTCAGGGGTTACTCCTGGCTAAGCGCTCAGAAATTGCCCCTGGCTTGGGGGGACCATATGGGACGCCTGGGATCGAACTGTGGCCCTTCCTTGGCTAGCACTTGCAAGACAGACACCTTACCTCTAGCACCACCTTGCCGGCCCCTGTGTGCAAATTTTAAAGACAGATATAGACTAAGGAAAGCATTTGCAAGTCTACAGATATAGCTAACAGAATGTCAATATTATTACAATGTAAAGGGACAATGATAAAAGGGACAAAACATAATCAGTGAATTCACAGAAGAATAAATAACTATTTACAAAAGTATTTTTATACATAAGTTTGCTAGCAATTAAAGATACAAATGGCACCTCATGATAATCTCGTCTCCATCAGATAAATTAAAAATAGACATCCTGGATATTTGATACTTTCCTCCTTGCCCATAGCAGTGCGAAATGCCTTCCTGGAGGACAAATTGTTAATTCACATTTAAAAGCTTAAACATATGACCTGCTGAAATTCATTGATTCAAAGAATCAATCAAATAAGTGTGTTAAGACACATAAGAAGGGCGAAATAAGTCAGAGGGAGAGAGATAGATACAGAATAGTCTCACTCATCTATGGGTTTCAAAAAAAGTAAAGACATTATTGTAATAATCCCAGAGATAATAGAGTGAAGGGCCGGAAGGACCGGCCCACAATATGAAGCTCACCACAGAGTGGTGAATGCTATTATGGAAATAACTGCACTAACAACTCGCATGACAAAGTTAATGAATGAGAGAAGTAAAATGCCTGTCTGGAACACAAGCAGGGGTGGAGGAGGAGGGAGATCAGGGGCATCCGTGGTAGGAATGTTGCACTGGTGAAGTGGGGTGTTCTGTTTACGACTGAAACCCAACTACAATCATGCTTGTAATTATGGTGCTTATATATTTTATTTAAAAAAATAAAGATTATATAAACATACAAAATAAACAACAAATTAAAAAAAAGATACATTCGCTCCCGGGTTTTGGCACCAAAAAAACCCCCCAAAAACCAACAGAAAAAACAAAAAACAAACAAAAAAGATACATAAGCAAACCAGAAGACCAAAATGTTAGAAGATTACAGAAATAAACTATAGCAAATAAATGACAGCTATGCTATTATACAACCATTAAATTTGGTAAACTTTATTTCTTTTTTTTATAATTATCTTTATTTAATCACCGTGATTACAAATATGATTATAGTTGTATGATTACAGTCATGTAAAGAACACCCCCCTTCACCAGTGCAACATTCCCACCACCAATTTCCCAGATCTCCCTCCTCCCCAACCCCCCACACCTGTACTCGAGACAAGCTTTCTACTTCCCTCATTCATTCACATTGTTATGATTTTTTTCAGTGTAGTCATCTCTCCAACTGCACTCATCACTCTATGTGATGAGCTTCATGTCATGAGCTGCACCTACCAGCCCTCATCTCTCTTGTCTCTGAGATACTGTTAAAAATGTCTTTCATTTTTCTTAAAACCCATAGAGGAGTGAAACCATTCTGTATCTTTCTCTCTCCCTCTGACTTACTTCACTCAGCATAATAGATTCCATGTACATCCATGTATAGGAAAATTTCATGACTTCATCTCTCCTGACGGCTGCATAGTATTCCATTGTATATATGTACCACAGTTTCTTTAGCCACTCATCTGTTGAAGGGCATATTGGTTGTTTCCAGAGTCTGGCTATTATAAATAGCACTGCAATGAATATAGGTGTAAGGAAGGGATTTTTGTATTGTATTTTTGTGTTCCTCTGGTATATTCCTAGGAGTGGTATAGCTGGATCGTGGAAGCTCAATTTCCAGTTTGTGAAGGAATCTCCATATTGCTTTCCATAAAGGTTGTACTAGACGGCATTCCCACCAGCAGTGAAAAAGAGTTCCTTTCTCTCCACATCCCCGCCAGCACTGCTTGTTTTCCGTTTTTGTGATGTGTGCCAATCTCAGTGCCATGAGATGGTACCTCATAGTAGTTTTGATTTGCATCTCCCTGACGATTAGTGATGTTGAGCATCTTTTCATGTGCCTTTTGGCCATTTGCCTTTCTTCTTTTTCAAAGTGTCTGTTCATTTCTTCTCCACATTTTTGATGGGGTTAGTTGTTTTTTTCTTGTATAGTTCTCAGTACCTTGTAAATTTTGGATATTAGTCCTTTATCTGATGAGTATTGGTGTGAATAATTTCTCCCCACTCAGTGGGTGGCCTTTGTATTCTGGGCACTATTTTCTTTGAGATGCAGAAGCTTCTCAGCTTAATATAGTCCCATCTGTTTATCTCTGCTTCCACTTGCTTGGAAAGTGCTGTCTCCTCCTTAAAGATGCCTTTAGTCTCAATGTCCTGGAGTGTTTCACCTACATGTTGTTCTATATACCTTATAGTTTCAGATCTGATATCAAGGTCTTTAATACATTTGGATTTTACCTTTGTACATGGTGTTAGCTGAGGGTCTGAGTTCACTTTTTTGCAAGTGGCTAACCAGTTGTGCCAATACCACTTGTTGAATAGGCTTTCCTTGCTCCATTTAGGATTTCTTGCTCCCTTATCAAAAACTAGGTGGTTATATGTCTGAGGAACCTTCTCTGAGTACTCAAGCCTATTCCACTGATCTGAAGGTCTGTCTTTATTCCAATATCATGCTGTTTTTATAACTATTGCTTTGTAATACAGCTTAAAATTGGAGAAGGTAATGCCTCCCATATTCCTTTTCCCAAGGAGTGCTTTAGCTATTCTAGGGTGTTTATTGTTCCAAATGAATTTCAAAAGTGTTTGATCCACTTCTTCGAAGAATGTCATGGGTATCTTTAGAGGAATCACGTTAAATCTGTACAATGCTTTTGGAAATATTGCCATTTTAATGATGTTGACCCTGCCAATCCATGAGCAGGTATGTGTTTCCATTTCTGCGTGTCCTCTCTTATTTCTTGGAGCAGTGTTTTATAGTTTTCTTTGTATAGATCCTTCACATCTTTAGTCAGGTTGACTCCAATATATTTGAGATTGTGTGGCACTAATGTGAATGGGATTGTTCTCTTAATGTCCATTTCTTCCCTATCATTATTAGTGTATATAAAGGCCATTGATTTTTGTGTGTTAATTTTGTAGCTTGCCACTTTGCTATATGAATCTATTATTTCTAGAAGCTTTTTGGTAGAGTTTTTAGGGTTTTCTAAGTAGAGTATCATGTCATCTGCAAACAGTGAGAGCTTGACTTCTTCCTTTTCTATCTGGATTCCCTTGATATCTTTTTATTGCCTAATTGCTATAGCAAGTACTTCCAGTACTATGTTGAATAGGAGTAGTGAGAGAGGACAGCCTTGTCTTGTACCAGAATTTAGAGGGAAGGCTTTTTTTAGGTCATAGGTTTGAATCCCGGTGTCCCATATGTTCCCCCCGAGCCCTGCCAGGAGCAATTTCTGAGCATGGAGCCACGAGTAACTGCTGAGCACTGCCGGGTGTGACCTAAAAACCACAAAAAATAAAAAATAAGCAGGCCACAGAAAAATATTATCAATTCTTTAAAAACGTATTTGTAGGACTGGGCAATATAGTTCAGTAGTAGTAGAACATCTGCCTTGCTTGTATGAGGCTCTAAGTTCAATCCCCAGGACTGCCAATGCAAAAACTTATTTTTTTATACTAAAGATTTTATTTATTTTCTTTATTTTTTCATATTTATATCTTTAACTTAAGAACCATGATACAAACATGTTTGTAATTTGGTTTCAGTCATAAAAAAGAATATCCCCCTTCACTAGTGCAATCTTCCCACTACGAATAACCCTTCTTCCCACTTCCCTGCCTGTATTTGAGACAGGCAATATATTTATCTCTCTCACTGCCATTGTCATGAAAGTTGTTAGTGTAGTTATTTCTCTCCCTGCACTCACCACTCTTTGTAGTGAGTTTTGTATCATGGGCCGATCCTTCCAGCCCTCATTTCTATTGTCTCTGGGTAGTATTACAATAATATCTTTTCTTTTTCTTTTTTTTTATGTTTCTGATATTTTTATTTTATTTATTTATTTTTATTGTGACTGAAGTTCATTTACATAGAATTATTTACGATACATAGTGACAATAAATGAAGGGCATTCCCACCACCAATGTTATCCTCCCTCCACTCGTTCCCAGCATGTCTCCCACATCTCACTCCTTTACCCCCCAGAATTCTACTGCAAAATGCTCTCTGCCCTTACATCTTGTTATAGGTTGGGTATCTATTCTGTTTGGTGTTCCACTCTGGTCATTATTTTATTTATACTACATGTTCATATGACTGGTCCTGGTATCATTTTCCCCCCCTCAATTTATGAGGCTGAATGATTCAAATTATGCTATTCTGTTGGAGGTTAAAAGGTTAAGGAAAAGAGGAGAAAGAATTTGGAATCAACTACTAAAAAAAAATCACCTAATAATATCCACAAAAGTGAAAAAGAAAGAAAAAAGTGGAAGAAAAAGAGAAGGAAGATAATATCAAAAAACAAACAAAAAATAAGACAAAACAACACCAGAAAGGTGCTGCAGTAGGCAGGGTTTGTGTTACCCCACCTTTTTTTTTTTTATATATATAGACACAGCAAGTGTTGGGGATAGGAAGGAAATTCCCATGGCCTAAGAGATTTAGGGTTTCTCCATTCTTGAAGCATATTGTCATGAGAACAACCACTGTCTCCATACCTTCTCATTGCCATATCCCAAGGGTTTTTCTGTTTGTTTGTTTGTTTGTTTTGTTGTTGTTGTTTGTTTTTGTGGTGTCAGGAACCTTTCTTCTCTGTTGTGGAGAAAATAAGGCCACTATAGCAAGCAATCTTGGTATTTGCACAGGTCCTAGGACAGGGCCTAGGATAGAGTCTTTAAGGTTCTAGGGGTACTGTTCCAACATTGTTGGTGTGCTTCAGTTTTCCTGTATCATGTGCTCCATGTTTTGCTCGTTTCCCTAAGCTGAAGTCTAGAAAAATTATGGTTCCAATGGTTCTGCTTAGTCTTTGTTGTCAGAATTAGGCCTCTGACTAAGAGGTCTTGATTTTTGTGAAAGACCTGGGCTATAGCCTAGGGTAGGGTTTTCCTTAATGGTCTCCAGGTAGGTTCTTTTCAGTCACGGTTGTCAAAGTCAGTTTTCTGTAGTTAGTGCTCTTATTTTCCATAGTTCAAAGGACGATACTTCTTCTAATTTCCACTTAGTGTTAGGTGATGTGATAGGACCTCCTGGTCTTACGTCAAGTTTTCATTCCCTCGCTGTCCTCGTTGTCAGATTAACACTGGCACAAGTATATCTCCCAATGCAGCTTAGTTCCTGGTGTTGTTGCATGGGTTTGTTTCAGTTCTATGTCTGGGATTTGGAATTTGAAAATGAACTAACACTGTCCAATCTTGTAGAGACTGAGTTGTATCCACATGACATACGTCCAGGATGGGAGGCACCCTTGTATAAAAAGTGTGAGTTCTTATCCTAGAAGATACGATCTTGTGTCTGAGTCCATGATTTCCCCTTATTAACTGTGCCTATACAAAATGTGTGGTGTCCTTTTGTATTGCTGGTGCTAATTCCAGGTAAGGATGACCAGACACACGTACAGTATCTGTGGTGTGGTCTGAGCTTTTATCCCAGGCAAGACGTTTCCTTGATTTTTGACCCAGCAGCACAAAATTGGTGAGGGTAGTGATAAAATGTATATATAAAAAATAGATTATAAAGATAAAATTGATATATATAAAAAATGGAAATTGAGAAAGAAAAAGGGAGAAAAGGTATTCTGAAGAAGAAAGTGATTGGGAGAGGCTATCTGTATGTTAGAATACATATTCTTAAGATACATTTTTACAAAGGTATTAAGTTAACGTAGGCAATATAGGCCTCCCAATTAGGTCTTCTGACATATTCTTGTGGGGAGCGAAAGCCAAGGTACTTTTTCATATCACAGACTTTAGTCTAGAGTTTAATATATGATTTGCGGCATTTCAGAGTCCTATAGTGTCCTTGAGCTAGGGGTTTTGCTGCAGGCTGAATCTGGTATATGCAATGAATCCACGATTTGAAGGAGGGTGAGAGGGGTCACAAGCTTGAGACAGGAGGCTTATTGGTTGAGATTTCTTGCTGAGACAACAGATGAAGGTATCAAGAGGGTGTCTTTCATTGAGGAGCTGGATGGTGGTCTGTTGGGAAGGATGGTCGGTCTTGGTGCCTAACGAGGTTAAAAACTGAGGGTAAACAGGGTTAAATAAGGGGGAGAAAATAAATCCAGGTTGGGATATTGGGGGGGTGTAGAGAGGTCTCTGGTGTGGAAAGGCAAATAGAGAAGAAGGGCTCTACAGATTGTATAGATAAAATGTTTAAGGCTAAGGCCTCTGTAGTCAGATAAGGACAACTGTATAGAAAGTAATGTTTACTTGGACACTGACTTCAGAAATCTATTTGAGTGCTATTCTCCATACATAGTATATTCTATTTCCTTACCTACAAATAGTCAAGAATAAGAATATTTTTAGACCATGTTAAAAAGTGTATATGTCGCGCTTTTTTTTTTTAAAAGCCTGCGCGCTTTTAAAAAAGGTTGAGATAAATCTGCTTTGGCTAGCTGTCCAGGGGTTCTTTGGCTAGCTGTCCAGCCCAGTGCTCACCACATGCCAGTACAAGGAATCAAACTTCTGGCGTGCAGTTTCTCCAGGCCCAGCTCTGCCTCTGTTGCTTGCGAATGAATAGATGGGGCAGAAAAAAACTTATTTTTATATACATATGCTGTACATACACAAAAGCGTATATGTCTTCATCTGCCTGATAGCCTTGATTTCTTTGTTTTATGATAGCCTTGATTTCTGATCTCTTCTAAGATTTTTTTAAACATAAAAGCTTTCTACAAATAAATGTAAGGGTTTTGTTCAAATATACTTACATAATTTTTTAAAGTAAGCTTTTTTTATAATTTTTATTTTGATCATAGTGGCTTACATATTGTTGACAATAATATTTTAGGTACATTATTTACATAAAATCAGGGGGGATTCCCATCACCAAATTGTCCTCCCTACACCTCCGTTTTTGTCCTACCTCCCATTTCCTCTTCTAATGGAATTGACAGAGATCTGAACATACAGAGAAGTCAACCAAGATACTTGAAAGAAAATTTACCAATACTGTCATTATTAATTTTGAATGCATTAATTGTTTTTTCCTTGCCAGATATTAGCCCGAGTTAGGTTTTGGACTTAATTATTAATGAATTTGAAATATGGATAAACACAAAGACGGAGAAATTGGCTAAACTATCATTTCATCCTTGCTTTAAATTTATTGCATTACAAACACATCTAGACAACCCTTGCGTTGCACTTTACTGGATATTGTAAGATTATTGTAAGTCTGGAGTTGATTGTACAATTTCAGATATATAGAGGAGAGGAAATTATTGGGAAAGTGAAGATTAGTAAGGGAGTAAGAGAAAAAAACTATAAGGAAGTTAAAAAAGAGTATTTTAATGTTAAAATTAGCTGGTGGAGAATAGTTTAAAATGATTTAAGTTGAATATTGTAAATCAAATTAGCAACAATTTTTTGTGGGTATGTGATTGTGAAAAGATGAACTAAATGACTTACTAACTGTCTTTTTAAGACTATTGGTAATAGAATCAATTATGGCTCATTATTAACTATATTAACAGAAAATTAGCCCTTTGCTAGTTTCTAAAAATATGAGTTGTAATAGACTGTAGTGTAGTCCCTTATCAACACAGGTAAACCTTGGAAGTTTATAAAGCAGCTTCCCTATCAGAACTAAACTAGATAGCTGATCAACTAATGGCTAAAGTGTTATTATATTCTTTTTTTAATACTTTTTGTCAAAACTTAAATATTTCTGATTCAAACTTGTGTTTCTTATTTGTGTAATATAATTTGTTCGTAATTAGTTTCATTTCGACTGTCTTTACATTTTGGGTACTTATTATCTTTTTTAGAATCCACTGGGAAATGCCACGTACAATTTTGACTATTTAGCAAGTCAGCGAGGAGCTTCCCACTGAGTGCCTTAATTATTGTTAATTGAAATTGTAAATGGGTTTTCAGGATCACCGTCTTGGCAATGAAGCGTTTTCTCACTTACTAAAAGTTAAAGCACCACGGATCTCCTGTATCCCCTTTTCCTACTGCCATCAAATGAAGTATCAGTGGTACCCATTTTCCACAAAAATCGCCTTCCCCTTTTCAATGTTATCTCACATATATGCTTCATCAGGCCCTTAGAACATGAGGCTTCTCGGTGAATCTGAAACAACAGCTGTCCTTTTAAATGGAATGAGATCAATTTCAGTCTGAGAAAGGGCGCCCCACTTTCCTTCCAAAAGTCCTTACTGGGGATCTCCTCTAGCATGGTGGGCCAGATTCAAGCTTTCTAGAGCTTTTTGCAATATATGTTTTTAAAAAGAACTGTAACAGTAAATAAAAATTTGCCTCAGCAAATCTGAGGTTAAAAATGCTATAAACAAAAACCTGGAAAGTGAAAAAAAAATGGCCCAACTTTTTTATCTTCTTTTTAAATGAATACATTATAAAAAAAAAAAGTAATGAGAAATATATGATCTGCCTCTTTTCAGCTTTAAAATTATGAGTCTAACTTCAATGCAATTAAGCTGTGTTGGAGGTTACTTTAAGCACCTTAAACTTAGAATTTTTAATAATTTGATTTCTTTTGATTTCTTGAATGATGAAATCTCAGCCATCCTTATGAAATCAGGACCAGAAAAGCCTTGAGATATATGGTCTTTCTTCCCATCAAGGTGGCCCCCAGATAGTCCAAAAAAAAAAGAACAACAATGACAGAAAAGCTTTCTCCCTGGAAGGGCAGGCTTCCACAGGCTTAATAACCTGTTCTAACATAAATGACATTTCCTGCCAGGAACTTTTCCCCTGTATTTAGCCAACTGTGATAAAGTTGGGTAGCTCTCGGATTTAGTGACACACTCAAAGCTCAACTATAATAGTTCTCCCAAGCTAAGTATAATGTGCTATGTTGTGATAATATCACCACTGCCCTTTTATTTTGTTCTCAGGTGAAAGTAAGACTTTGCCTATATTTCTGAAGTAGTTGATTCTTTTTCTTTTCTTTTCTTTTCTCTTCTTTTCTTTTCTTTTTTTTTCTTTTCTTTTTTGCCAAAACTGGTGGTGCTCAGGGGTTACTCCTGGTTCTACACTCAGAAGTTACTCCTGGCAGGCTCAGGGAACCATCTGGGATGCCTGGGATCGAACCCCATTTGGCCACATGCAAGGTAAAAACCCTACCTGCGGTGCTATCGATCAGTCCCCAGTTGATTCTTATATATTATTTATAAATGAGTAAGTCATTTCAATACTTTTATGATAAGAGATTGATCACAGTGAAAAATGATTAAATACATAAAGATATAATAAAACATGCCCTCAAGCTACAACCTATGCTGATGTGTCTGTTATCTTGCATGATATTCTGATAAAGGCAGCAATGACAACCTGCCCAATCTGAATTCTTTCTGGTGAAAAAATATCCTGATTATCTCCCATACCTTGCATTTTATAGAATTGGATCAGTGATGGGCATTTTATCTGAACCCAGCATAGCATTGACCATATAGCTAATGACTGGAACCTGCACTAGCAGATGGTCTGGTTCCAGCAGATTCAAGAAGCCAAGAATGTACTGTGCTAGTAAGAGGGAGCTGATACTGCTCGGCCTTGATTAGAGATAGTTTTAAAGGCCATAATGCCATGAATGAAGAAGGTGGTTAGGAGGGAACAACTCACAAAAGGTTTAGAAACTAGTCAGGAGAAAGAAGAGGAATATTCCAGGCAACCCACCAGAGACAGACAGAAGAATGAACAGCTGGCCACAGCTGTCACTCTTTCTGAAGACTTTCTGCTTCTATCCACACAAATTCTCCTGGTCAGTATTCCATTTTTCCAAAAACACCTGACAGGTCTTTTATGTTTGCAACCAAATATACCAATGTGTGTCAAGGCATTTTCTTTTTCTACTGTTTTCTCTAAGTTAAAAAGTATTTTCTTGATCACATTGAACTCCATTTTCTAATAAGATTTAAAAAATTATTGTCTCGGGCCCGGAGAGATAGTACAGCGGCGTTTGCCTTGCAAGCAGCCAATCCAGGACCAAAGGTGGTTGGTTCGAATCCCGGTGTCCCATAGCGTCCCCCGTGCCTGCCAGGAGCTATTTCTGAGCAGACAGCCAGGAGTAACCCCTGAGCACCGCCGGGTGTGGCCCAAAAACCAAAAAAAAGAAAAAAAATTATTGTCTCATACGAAGGTATTTGAGGCAGAAATGTTTTTATTTATTTAGAGAATAATTGGAACAACACCCTGCTGTGTGTGGCCTTGGCTCCATGCTCCAGGATCACTCCTGGAGGTACTCCGGAAATCATAAGGGTGCTAGGAATTTCATGGAGGTTGCCTCATGTAAAGCGAAGACTTAACTTCTGCACTAATTCTTTGGCTACATGAGTAGAAATTTAATAGAAAACAAGCAGAAAAGGGGAGTGGTGGTGCAAGCGGTAAGGTGTCTGCCTTGTGCATGCTAGCCTAGGATGAACGGACAGCGGTCTATCCCCTGACGTCTCACCTGGTCCCCCAAACCAGGTGCTATTTCTGAGTGCATAGCCAGGAGTAACCCCTGAGCGTCACCGGGTGTGACCAAAAAAAAAAAAAATAACACAAGCAGAAAAGGCAAATTATTTCCATTTTCTTGTTTTTAAATAAATATTGTACAAAAAAAAACTCCTAAATATTTATGGAAAAAAATTTTTAAATATTTTCTTTAATGGCTTATTTAACTTTCCCCAAAGCCTTCGTGTATACTTGTAGAGCCTGAAATTTTTTTCTAACTTGTTCTGGGTAGATTATCTTTCAATTTGCCTTTTTCTGAAACATGCCTCTGGGCTCCACTCAATTCAATCCCTGGGCTGTTAGTCTGAGGGGAACAATAGGGTATATCAACCTCATATAAACATATCAGCCTCTGCAAGCAGAACTTTTCAAACCTGAAACATGGTCAAACTGACAAATTGTGCTACAGAGAGGTTCAGAATTATGAGCCATCTCACATCCTCCTAGGGAAGACTGCTTTTCTTGATGGAATTAAAGATCCAGAGAAGGGCCGGAGAGATAGGGATGTGTTTGCCTTGCAGGCCGCCAATTCAGGACAGATGATGGTTCAAATTCCAATATTCCATATGGTTCCCCATGCCTGCCAGGAGTGATTTCTGATCGTAGAGCCAGGATGTGCCACTGTATTTGATGCCAAAACCATAAATAAATAAATAAATAAATAAATAAATAAATAAATAAAAAATAAAGATCCAGAGAAGATTCTGGCACAATGTATCATCTCAGACCATGATGGATATCAGCCCTCCTTCATTCGTAAAAATTTCCTGGTTCTTTTAGAAATATGCAAACATTTAAACCCTTAGATACATGTGATGCTCCTGGTTTTCATAAGCTTTGTGTTATTTTGGCCGAGAGTAGCTGCCACAGACAGATTGTAACTTTAAATGATCCATGGATTTCTTTGTGTCTAGTTTCTTTTTGGGTTATTTTAATGA